>NC_057744.1:37544576-37585564 GCF_004010195.1 Chiloscyllium plagiosum | reverse complement strand
TGCAATGGTGGTCACCTGTAATGTGACATGAACCCAAGGTCCCGGTTGAGGCCCTCCCTATTGGTGCCGAACATAGCTATCAGCCTCTGCTCGGCCACTTTTCTCTGCTGCCTGTCCCAAAGTCCACCTTGGAAGATGGTCACCCAAAGGTCCGAGTGTTCCCCAACTGGGAGGGAACCCTCCTGTCTGTTGATTGTTGTGCAGTCCCATTCATCCGTTGTCGTAGCCTTTGCTCGGTTTCCCCAATGTACCATACCTCCGGGCATCCTTGCCTGCAACGTATAAGATAGACAACATTGGTTGAGTCACATGAGTACCTGCCATGTACAAGGTGGGAGGTGTCCACACTCTGACACGTCTTGCAGCGCCTACCGTGACAGGGTTGTATGGAGTTGTCCTGAGAGCCGGGCAGCTTGCTACAAACAACGATCTGTTTGAGGTTTGGCGGTTGTTTAAAGGCAAGTAGTGAAGGTGTGGGGAAAGTCTTGGTGAGGTGCTCATCCTCATTGATAATGTGTTGCAGTCATGAAGAGTAATTTTTCAGCTCCTGGGAAATACTGAACAACGAAGGGTACCCTTTCGGTTGCAGCACGTGTCTGTCTCCTGAGGAGATCATTATGGTTCCTTACTGTGGCACGTCGGAATTGGCGGTCGATGAGTTGGGCATCGTACCCCGTTCTTGTGAGGGCATCCCCGAGTACTTCCAGGTGCTCTTGAATTGCATTTGTCCGGATTGACCCCCATCCACCACTTCTCTGCCCAACTCTCCAATCTATTTATATTCTGCTGTATTCTCTGACAGTCCCCTTCACTCTCTGCTACACCACTAATCTTAGTATCATGTGCAAACTTGCTAATGAGGCAATCTACACTTTCCTCCAAATCATTTATGTATATCACAAACAACAGTGGTCCCAGCACAGATCCCTGTGGGACACCACTGGTCACAGGTCTCCATTTTGAGAAACGGCCTTCCACTACTACTCTCTGTCTCCTGCTGCCCAACCAGTTCTCTTTCTATTTAGCTAGAATACCCGGACCCCATGCACCTTCACCTTCATCAGCCTACCATGGGGAACATTATCAAATGCATGACTAAAGTCCATGTATATGACATCTTCGTCCCTTCCCTCATCAATCACCTTTGTCTCCACTTCAAAGAATTTTATTAGGTTTGTAAGACATGACTTTCCCCACAGAAAACCATGCTGCCTATCACTGATAAGCCCATTTTCTTCCAAATGGTATGTGTCCTTTCCCGACGTAGCTTCTCCAGTAGCTTCCCTACCACTGACATCAGGCTCACAGGTTTGTAAATACCTGGATTTTTCCTGCTAACCTTCTTAAGCAGGGGACAACATTAGCAATTCTCCAGTCCTCTGGGACCTCCCCCATGTTCAAGGATACTGCAAAGATACCTTTTAAAGCCCCAGCTATTTCCTCTCGTTTCCCTTTGTAACCTGGGGTAGATCCCATCTGGATCTGGAGACTTGTCCACCTTAATGCCTTTTAGAATACACAATACTTCCTCCTTCCTTATGCCGATTTGACCTAGAGTAATCGAAGTTCTATTCCTAACCTCAACATCCATCATGTCCCTCTTCTCAGTGAATACTGATGCAAAATACTCAGTAAGAATCTCTCACATTTTCTCTGACTCCACGCATATCTTTCCTCCTTTGCCCTTGAGTGGGCCAATCCTTTCTCTAGTTACCCTCTTATTCCTTATATATGAATAAAAGTCTTTTGGATTTTCCTTAACACTGCTTGCTAAGGATATCTCATGACCCGTTTTAGCCCTTTTAATTCCTCGTTTCAGATTAGTCCGACATTCCCGATATTCTTCCAAAGCTTTGTTTGTCTTCATTTGCCTCTGTGTGCATCCTTTTGCCTCTGAGCTCGTCTCACAATTTCACCTGTCATCCATGGTTCCCTAATTTTGCCATTTCTATCCCTCATTTTCACAGGAACATATCTCTCCTGAACTCTAAACAACCTCTGTTTAAAAGCCTCCCAATATCAAATGTAGATTTCTCTTCAAACAGCTGTTCCCAATCTACATTTCCCAGCTCCTGCTGAATTTTGGTACAGTTGGCCTTCCCCCAATTTAGCACTCTTCCTTTAGGACCACTCTCATCTTTGTCCGTGAGTATTCTAAAACTTATGGAATTGTGATTGCCATTCCTAAAGTAATCCCTACTGAAACTTCAACCACCTGGCTGGGCTCATTCCCCTACACCAGATTGGCACCCTTCCTGAGTTGGACTGTTTCCGCTGATGGATGAGTGCTGAACCAGAGGACACAGCTTAAAAATACGGAGTAGACCATTTAGGACAGAGATGAGGAGAAACTTCTTCACCCAGAGAGTGGTGGCTGTGTGGAATGCTCTGCCCCTGAGGGCAGTGGAGGCCCAGTCTCTGGATTCATTTAAGAAAGAGTTGGATAGAGCTCTCAAAGATAGTAGAATCAAGGGTTATGGAGATAAGGCAGGAAGAGGATACTGACTAAGAATGATCAGCCATGATCATATTGAATGGCGGTGCAGGCTCGAAGGGCTGAATGGCCTACTCCTGCACCTATTGTCTATTGACTATTTATATACTGTTCTAGAAAACCCTCTTGGGTGCCCCTTACAAATTCTGCTCCATCCAGACCTCTAACACAAAGTGAATCCCAGTCAATTTTGGGAAAATTAAATCTCCTGTCACCATCACCCTGTTGTTCCTACATCTTTTTCTGATCTCTCTACATACTTGTATATGTATCTCACGTTTGTTGTTGGGAGGCCTGTAATACAGCCCCAACATTGTTACTGCACCTTTCCTATTTCTGAGCTCTCCCCATATTGCCTCACTGCTCGAGTCCTCCATAGTGCCCTCTTCCAGCACAGCTGTGATATCATCTCTGACCAGTAATGCAACTCCTCCACTCCATTTATCTCTCTCTCTCTATCCCGTCTGAAGCATCAATATCCTGGGTTATATTGTTGCCAATCATGCCCTTCCCTCAGCCAAGTCTCAGTAATAACAATAACATCATACTCTCAGGTACTAATCCAAGTCCTAAGTTCATCTGCCTTACCTACTAAATTTGTTGCATTAAAACAAATGCACCTCAGACTATCTGTCCCTCTGCATTTGTTCTCCCCTTCCTGCCTACTCTTTCCCTTACTCTCACTGACTTCATTATCTAGTTCCTTACATGCTTTAGTTACTACCTCCTACTGTCCATCAACCTCCTCATTTGGTTCCCATCTCCCTGCCACATTAGTTTAAACCTTCCCCAAAAGCATTACCCCCAAGGACATTGGTTCCAGTCAGGCCCAGGTGTTGACCATCCAGTTTTTAAATGTCCCATCTCCCCCAGAACCAGTCCCAGTATCCCAAAAATCTGAACCTCTTCCTCTTGCACCATCTCTCAAGTCACACATTCATCCTGATTATTTTATCATTCCTACTCTAACTGACAATGTCACTGGTAGCAATCCTGAGATTAGTACCTCTGAGGTCCTACTTTTTAAACTTGTTTCCTAACTCCCTAAATTCTTCTTGTAGGACCTCATCCTGTTTTTTTTTAACCTATATAATTGGTGCCTAGATGCACCACGACAACTGGCTGTTCACCTTCCCCCTTGTGAATTTTCTGCAGTCGATCTGAGACAAGCCTGACATGTGTACCTGGGAGGCAACATACCATTCGGGAGTCTAGTTTACAACTACAGAACTGCCTGTCTACTCCCATGAGTTGAATCCCCTATGACTATAGCCCTTCTACTCTTTTTCCCACCCTTCTGTACATCAGAGCCAAGCCCGGTGCCATGAACCTGGCTACTGCTGCCTTCCCCTGGTGAGCCATCTCCCCAACAGTATTCAAAACGGTATACCTGATTTGGAGGGAGATGACCACAGGGAACACCTGCACGGATTTCCTGCTCTTTCTCTGCCTTTTTGTCATCCAATCCCTTTCTCCCTTAGCAATCCTAATCTGCGGTGTGACCAATTCACTGGACATGCTATCCATGACCCCTTCAGCATTATATATACTCCAAAGTGTGTCCATTCACAGCTCCAGAGCCATCATGCCGTCTAACAAGAGCTGCAGCTGGACCCACTTCCTGCACCTGAAGGATTTAGGGACATCAGCTGCATCCCTGAACTCCCACATTCAGCAAGAGGAGCATAACATGGGGCTGAGATCTCCTGCCATTTTTAATCTTAATCTTCACCTAAGTTGAGACAAAAGTTATGAAAAAGGAGAGTTTTTTTTAACCAATCACACGATAAATAAGAAAAAAAACAGAAAATCCTTACCTTATCAACACACCGCAGTCCTTTTTTTTGTTAGAGGAGCAGGGCAGTGGGAGACACTACACGGGTAGTGTCTTGGGTTCAGTCACTGCCTGTATGTATCAGCTTTTTAAACAGTTTACCTTCCTGGACGCCCTCTGGTCCTTGTTCTCTCCACCTGTGGCACTGGTAATCCCGAGATTACTACTCTGCTCATTCCTCCCCATTAAGAATCCTGTAGACTCGATCCGAGACATCCCTGACCATGGCATCCAAGAGGCAGCATACCATTCAGGAATCTCACTTGCGACCATAGAATTTCCTGTTTCTTTCTCTCATAATTGCTATCACTATTGCTCCTCTGTTCTCCCCCCTTCTCTTCTGAGCCACAGAGCCAGGCTTAGTGCCAGAAACCTGGTCACTATGACTGTCCCCTGTTAATCCCTCCGCACCCCAACAGTATCCAATACGATTGAAAGGAACAGCCGCTAGGCTGCCTGCACTGTCTGCCGATTTCCTTTTCCCTCTCCGAACAGTCACCCAGCTACCTTTGTCCTTTAACTTAACTGTGACTACTTCCCATTAACTCCTCTCTATCACGCCTCAGCCTCCTGAATGATCTGAAGTTCATCCAACTCCAGTTCCAGTTCCCTAATGTGGTCTGTGAAGAGCTGGAGTTGGGTGCACTTCCCACAGGTGAAGTCAGCAGTGTCACCAGTGTAGTCTCTCAGCTTTAGCCAGTGTCCGAGTGTGTCACTTCAGGTGCCTCGCAATCCCCTTGTCAGCATTCACTACTGATGAACCTTTGTTCCGCCTATTCGCGAAATAAGTCTTTAAGAGGAAAAAAATTACCTTCCTAGCAGCCCCCTGGTCCTCACTCTGACTGGTCCCGCTACAAAATGGAGGCTGCTGATTCCACAGGGTAAGTACTTAAATGGGAAATTTACCTTCCTAGCAGCACAATGGTCCTTGTTGTCACTGCTTTGGCTGCAAAATGGAGGCTGCTGATGAAAATGACATAAAACTTGGTGGCATGATGAAGAATGTGCAAAGAGCCTTCAAAATAATTTAGATAGGCTGTGGTTGCAAGAACATGGCAGATGTAAGATATGGAAAAGTGTGTGGCTATCCCACTTTGTCAGGAAGAATGAATGTGCTGAGTATTTAGAGTTATACAGCATGAAAATGGGCCATTTGGTTCAACTCATCCATCCTGAACAGACATCCTAAATTAATAGACAGATTTTTGACAGAATTTGGACCATGTCACTCTAAAGCCTTCCTATTCATTGACCTCGCCAGATGTCTTTTAAATATCATATTTGTAGAAACCTCCGCTATTTCCTCTGACAACACATTCATACACGCAACAGCCTCTGCATGAAAAGGTCCTTCTAAAATCCTTCCTCCCCTCATCTTAAATCTATGCCCTCTAATTTTGGACCCCCCTACCGTGGGAAAAAGACCTTGGTTATTCACCCTAACCATGCCCCTCATGATTTTATAAACCCCTATAAGGTCACCCTGCAGCCTCCATCTCTCCAGGGAAAGTAGCCTCAGCCTATTCAGCCTCTCCCTATAGGGAGGAGGCTGGAAGAATACAGCGAGCCAGGCAGCATCGGGAGGTGGAGAAGTCAATATTTTGGGTGTAACCTTTCTTCAGGATTGGTGTGTTTATTGGGGGAGCTGCAGATAAAGGGGGTGGTGGGGCAGGGTGGTGAAGTGGGAATAGGGAGGAGTGGAAGGGAGAGGGAGGGGCTGGGTCATTTTCGTGGGATGGGAAGGGAGGTTATTTGAAATTGGAGAACTCAATGTTGAGTCCTCCAGGCTGTAGGCTACCCAAGAGAAAGATGGGGTGTTGTTACTCCAATTTGCCATTTGGTTAGTTGTGGCAATGGAGGAGGCAAAAGATGGTCATGTCAGAAAAAGAGTGGGATGTTCTGTCTGGGCAGCTTGCAGCCCAGACGACTCAACGTTGAGTTCTTCAGTTTCAAATGACCTCCCTTCCCACTCCCTGACAACGACCCCAACCCCTCCCCCTCCCTTCCACTCCTCCCTGCCACCAACTGGATTCATTCCTTCCATTGACCAACCAGGTCGTACCCTCTACCTGTCTTCACCTATCCCCACTTCACCGCCCTGCCCCCGCCACCCTCTTTATCTGCAGCTCCTCCTACACTCACCCCCAGCCCTGAAGAACTGTTACACCCAAAATGTCGACTTCTCCACCTTTTGATGCTTCCTAATTTGTTGTGTTTTTCCAGCCTCCTGCCTGCCTACTTTGAATTCCTGCATCTGCACTTTCTCTCAATATAATTCAAGCCCTCCAAACTCTGCAACATCCTTGTGAATCTTTTCTGAACCCTTTCAAATTTAATAACATCTTTCCTATAGCAGGGTGAACAAATTGCAGTATTTTTAAATGAAAAGTGTTGATTTCCAAAGGGACCTTTCATAAATCACAAAGCAAGCATGTACGTGCAGCAAGCAATTCAGAAGGCAAGGCGTGATCATGCTGACCGTGGGTCCCGTATGGGTGCATTACTGATAGCAACCACTGTCTCCTCATGGTGCTGCTGAGCTATGGAGAGCTGTTGGCCCTGATCAGCCAGTGGTCAAGCATAGCTTCCAGGCTTGATGCCACCTAGTCAATGCAGGAAACTGACTAGGCAGCATCATTGACGTGCAGTTAGTGGATCAAACCTTTCATCCACAATAGATTCAGCCCCAATTTTCTTGATGCGTGTGATAATGTCTGTTTAGGATTGTTTCACTGCTGTTTTCCAACTGGAATCCTAGGAGCTAATGTTGCATGACCGAACTGAGGTAGAGTCTGGTGTCATAATTCTATATTTCTATCAAACTTTGGATGAAATAAGTTTTCCTCATCTCAAGCCACTTACCACACACCTTAAACGTACGCCCTCTGGTCTTAGACACATCTACCATAGGGAAAAAATTCTTGCGATCTACTCTGTGTGTCTCAATTTTGTGTATCTCAATCAGATTCCCCCCCACCCCCACCAAAATAACAAAAACAGGTCTGGCAGCATCTCTGATTTCTCTTCACAGTTAACTATTTGGGTCTGCTGACCCTTCCTCTGAATTGATGGTTTTTATGCAGAAGGTAAGGTTGGGGGAGGGGTTCAGGAGTAAATGATAGGTGGGGACCTAGCCCAAAGAGAGAGAAGAACCATTAGAGAGACAAAGGAGTGGATAACAATCTGGCTAGGAGGGTGAATAGATGTTAATGGAACTTGTTAGTGGCTACCAATGGGTTATATGTCATAGCAGGAGGAGAAAGTGAGGACTGCAGATGCTGGAGAACAGAGCTGAAAATGTGTTGCTGGAAAAGCGCAGCAGGTCAGGCAGCATCCAGGGAACAGGAGAATCGACGTTTCGTGCATAAGCCCTTCTTCAGGAATACTTATGCCCGAAACGTCGATTCTCCTGTTCCTATATGTCATAGCAGACTATGTGATAACAAGACCTGGTGTGTGTGGGTGGGGGCTAGGACATAGAGTACAAGCCCTGAAGTTATTGAACTTAAGATTGAGAGTCCAGTAGGTTGCAGTGCCCAAGTGAAAAAATGAGGTATTGTTCTTCCAGCTTACACTGAGCTTCACTGGAGCACTGCAGCAAGCCTGAGATAGAGATATTGGCCAAAGGGGGTGGTGTTCTGTGAAGTGGTCACCCAATCTACACTTTGTTTCCCCAATGTAGAGGAGACCACACTGTAACCAGCTAATGCAGTAGATTAGATTATGTGAAGTGCAGTAAAGCGCAGTTTTACCGGCAATATGGTAAGTGTGGGAGGTGGTAAAAGGACAGGTGTTACACCTTCAATTACAGTCGACAAGGATGTCCTGGAGAAAACGGTCCCTGTGGAAGGCAGACAAGGAAGGAAAGGAGGATATGCGCCTGATGGTGGCATCTCGCTGGAGGACCGCCTGGGTGTGGATGCTGGTGGGATGGTAGACTACGACAAGGGGAGCCCTATCACTGTTGCTGGAAGGAAGGGAGGGGGAGGTGAAGGCTGAAGTTCGGAAGATGGGTCAGATCTGGCTGAAGGCCCTGCCCACAACAGTGCTGGGGAATCCTCGGTTGAGAAAGAAAGTGGACATTTCGAGGCTCCCTGGTCGAAGTTGGCATCATCGGAACATATGCGATGGGGATTGAGTCTTTACAGGAAGCAGGGTGCGAATATATGTAGTATAACTGTGGGAGTTGGTGGGTTTATAGTGGATATTAGTTTATAGTGGGTTTATAGAAATAGAAACAGTTGTCAAGGAAGGGAAGTTAGTAGTCAAAGATGGACCAGGTGAAAGCGAGGGCGGGGTGGAAATTGGAAGCAAAATCGATAAACCTTTCCAATTCTAGACGAGAGAGGAAAGCAGCACTGATGATATATCAGAGAAAGAGTTGTGGGTGGGGGCTGGAATAGGACTGGAACAAGGAATTTTCCATGTACTCCACAAAGAGACCTGCATAATTAGGGCCTATGCAGGTACCAATGGCCTGAAGAAAATCAGATGAGTTAAAAGAGAAGTTGTTAAGGCCTTTTTACCAGGATTAAATGGAGAGCTCTGAGACCGTCCTGGTGGAGGATGAACTTGTAGAGGGATTGCATGTCTGTGGTAAAAAAGGAATCGGTGGAACCTGCAAACTGGCATAAAGTATTAGAGAAATCACAGATATAAGTTGGCAGGAACTGGACTGGGGAGAAAATACCGTGCCAAGATAGGAAAAGGTAAGATAAGTAGGCAGCAACAATGGGTCTACCTGGGCATCCTGTTGTGGTATTTTGGAAGGAGATAGAAGCAAGCTGTGTGTGGTTAGGATACTATCAGCTTGGAGACAGTTGCGCGGAGATCCCCAGGCGAGAAAAGGTTAGTGACAATAATTGATAGAATGACCTGATGTACCAAGGTGGAATCATGGTCCAGGTGGAGATAGGAGGAGATATCTGAGAGCTGTCACTCAGCCTCTGCAATATATAGAGGTCAGTACACCAAACTACACCAGCACCACCCTATTGGCAGGCTTAATAACAGAGTCAGGGTTGGATCTCAATGCATAGAGTGCAGTCAGTTCGTGGGGGAGATAGGTTGGAATGGGTGAGTGCAGCAGAGAAATTGAGGCGACAAATGTCATGTTGACAGTTCTTAATGAGCAAATTGAGTGCAGGTAGTGTCAGAGGGGTCTAGGTTTGTTGGAGAGTGTTGGAGGTGGGCTAAAGGATCTGTGGGATGGGGAGAGGATGCTTGTCTGAAGAAATGGGCATACAGATGAAGATGACAAGAAGAATTTGATGTTGCCTTGCCTGAAATTCATTTGAGGTGGAGACGCAGAGGGATAAAACTGAGACCTTTGCTGAGTACAGACTGTTCAGCATCGAACGGCGGAAGGTTAAGAAGGATGGTGAATATGTGACAGCGGGTGGGGTTTACCTCCTCCCTTCTCCGTATCCAAGGGCAGAACCTATCTTCCAGGTGAAGAAATGCTTTTCCTGTATTTCACACAATGTAGTCTACTGCATTCGCTGCTCACAATGTGGTCTCTTCTACATTGCGGAAAACTAGGCTTAGACAGGGTGACTGTTTCACAGAACATCTACGTTCTGCCCACCAAAATGACCCTGAGCTTCCAATTGCCTGCCACTTCAACATGCCAACCCTGTTCCCTGGCCAACATCTCTGTCTCAGGCTTGCTGCAGTGCTCCAGTAAAGCTCAGGCACAAGCTGGAAGAAGAACACCTCATTTTCTGCTTGGGGACCCTGCAACCAATGGACTCAAACTTGAATTCAATATGGACTCTTCTTTGACCATCCCCATACACAGGCCTTGTTATCACATAGTCTGCTATTACACACAACCTACTGTTAGCCACTCCATTAACAACAATTCATTCTCTTACCCAGATCCTTATTCACTCCTTGTTCGTTCCAACTGTTCTTCTCACTCTTTGGGTTCTATCCCCACCTATTATTTTACTCCTTTTCTCCTCCTCCCACCCTGTCTTCTGCATAAAAACGGACGTTTTCCTAGCTACCACAAGTTCTGAAGAAGGGTCACCGGGCCCGAAGCATTTACTCTGATTTCGCTTCACAGTTGCTACCAGACCTGCTGAGCTTTTCCAGCAGTTTCTCTGATCGTTTCTGATTTACAGCATCCGCAGTTCTTGCAGTTTTTATTACACCTTTTCAATAGTCTGCAACCAGAACTCCACACAGCATTATATCCGTGATTTAGCCAATGCTCTGTAACGTTGTACCTTGAATTCCTTGTTCCTATATTCTGTGCCGTAGCTACCACCTTGTCTGACTGTGCCGCCACCTTCAGGGTTCTATGGCACTAAGGTCCCTTTGTTCCTCGGTACTCCCTAGGGATCTGTCATTCATAATGTTACAGGCCTTTGTGTTATAACGCACGTTTCATCAACACAAATTCGCTGTAACACAATTGACGAATTGGGGATGCTGTTTCTATAGTGTGAACTTTTAAAACATGTGTTGGCTGTATTGCGATTGCAGCGGCAACACTTTTAAGTGTTGTTTCTAAAGTGCAATTTTTCTATAATAACGCAACCATCAAGTTATAGAAAAATTGACTATGTCCTCATTAGCTAAAAATGTGTTGCTGGAAAAGCGCAGCAGGTCAGGCAGCATCCAAGGAGCAGGAGAATCGATGTTTCGGGCATGAGCCCTTCAGAAATCATGTCCTCATTAGAACTTCCACCTCACGCTTACCAGGATTAAATTCCATCTGCCATTGCTGTGCCCAATTTGCCAACTGGTAATATCAGACTGTAGCCTGAGACCTTCCTCACTATCAACATTATCATCAATTTTCATGTCATCTGTCTAGTTACTCATTGTACTTTCTACATTCACATCTAATTCATTAATATATTTGAACAGCAAGGGTCCCAGTGCCAATCCTTGTGCTACACTGCTGGTCACAAGCTTCCAATCATATTCAAAAACAACCCTTCACTATCTCCCTAAGCCTCCTATTTGCAAGCTAACTTTGGATCCAGTTTGTCAACTTGCCTTGGATCCAATGGGTTCCTAACTTTTGGACCTGCCTCCCATGTGGAACCAGAAACTGAGGAAACTGGAACAACCCTTCAGAAATGAGATTAGGAATTTCTTCAGCCAGAGTGTGATGAACCTGTGGAACTCATTGCCACAGAAGGCTGTTGGAGGCAAGTCATTGAGAGACAGGTTTTGCTCAAGGGATCAAAAGTTACTGTGAGAAGGCAAGAGAATGGGGTTGAAAAATATATCAGCCATCATAGAGCAGACTCAATGGGTTGAATAGCTCAACTCTGTTCCTATAACTCAGGTTCATCTTGAACTCAAAGGTCCATAACTCCAAGCAAGAAGCATCACCACTTGGAGGTCTGAATTTTTGATTTTGCATGGCCTCTAGAGTCACAGTAGTACATCTGCAAATGTTGAGAAAGATGTAGAATGAATGTTCAGAGAGGTTGTCACGCTGCAGGGTAGGAGCAAACAGGCAGATTGGGAATGGATGACCAGACAGTAAAATAGAAATAAGCAGGTAGTGTAGGAGTCCCCAGTGGTTCTACTCAATAACCAGTTTTCTATTCTGGATACTGGAGAGGGCAACAGAAATGTGTTGCCTGATAGGTCCATGGAGGCAGGTGCTCTCACAACATTGAACGAACATCTGGATGAGGACTTAAAAAGCCAGGATATAGGCTATAGACAATGTATGGGTAAATGAGATGAGCATAGTTTGGTGATTGTTGGTCAACATATATTGGTTGGCCGAAGGGCCACTTTCTATATAAGTTAGTTAAACATGAGTTTTCCTTAACAAATTCTTCCTCGCTGTTCTGAATTTTCTGTGTATTAATTCTATCCCATATAATTGGAGAAGCTTCCTTGGAGAGAAGACCAAGAGGAGACTTGATACAAGTTTTCAAAATCATGATTAACTTGGATGAAGTAATAAGTTAGAAACTGTTTCTGCTCATGAAAAGCTTGAGAACCAGGCAAGTGTTTTACATAAGAAGCAAATGTGAAGTGAGAGAAATCATTTTCACAAACAAGTAATTAAGTCATGAAGTGCACTGGCTGGACATATGACAGAAGCAGGTTTAATTTGAGACCTTCAAGATTTTAGTTAAACAGAAGCATGCAGACAATTAGGCAAATGCAGGAGATTGGCAACAAATTAAAATGCTCTGAGAGATGGGCTTGTTTTGCAGTGTAATGATTCTGTGGTTTCAGAGATAAACTAAAAGTGGGCTCATGAGCATGAACACCAACTTGAATCAGTCGGATTGAATGGTTTGCTACTTTATTTCAGTAAGTCTATGTGAAAATAAATCTGAACCTTGTGCGAAGCTCAGAACACTGATCAGTTTCTTCTTCTGGTTGTAGGCAAGGAGTGCTGACCTTCCTGATCTCCCTGGAGAACTCCCTCTCCACCCATGTGGAAGCACTGCCAGTATGAAAGTCAAACACGTCAAAAAGTAAGAACACATTTGTTGCTGTTTGCACGGGCTGGGACTTGCCTGGCTGGCATCTGTTTTGGGACAATAAATTGTGTGTCAGATGATATCTCACTGATCTTTCACTGCAGTAGTCACAATTCTTCAGCACCTCATCAATCACCTTCTCACTCATAAGATATAGGAGTAGCATTGTGCCATTTGGTCCATCAAGTTTGCTTCTCCACTCGATTAAAGCTGATATGTTTCTCAACTCCATTCTGCTGCTGTCTCTGCTTCAGTGTGGTTCCTTTGTTGTTTTCTGTTTAATAAAAAGTGTAATGTTTCCTGATTTGGAATACTGTGACATTTGATGGTTGTTGAATAACATATTTATGTTCTTTACGTAATGTCTTTCATTTATGTAATGAAACTTAAACACATTAAGGAATGTTATTGCCTATTTTGCATCGATTGAGTATCAATGTGCATTCGTTTAAGTAGAAACTAAAGTCAAAAATCAAAACATTACATATCCTCTTCAATATTCTTTTGTATATTTAGACTGGGTGGATTTAATTCCATTCATTCCAATAAACCTTGCTTTCTTTGCAAGGACATAAATCCTTGTATTGCCATGTCTGGGATTGAAATTGATGAAAACAAGACAGCTATGCATGTAGTTTTTTAAAAAAAAGAGCCACGTCAGTGCTGAACAAAAACGAAGAACTGCAAGTGTTGGAAACCTGAAACAAGAACAGCTGGTGATGCTCAGCAGTTCTGGCAACATCTGTGAAGAGAAAGCAGAGTTAACATTTTGGGTCCAGTGACCCATCTACAGAATTAACTGTAGCTAGGAAGAATTGCATATGTGCTGACAATGTTTTTTTTTTGGAAGGGTGGGTGCTGAATGGGAAGGGTTTTGGTTTGGTACTGGATAATGAACCAGGCCAGGTGTTAGACTTGGAGGTAGGTGAGCACTTTGGTGATAGTGATCACAATTCGATTATGTTTACTTTAGCGATAGGTATATACCGCAGGGCAAGAATTATGGCTGAGGGAAAGGCAATTATGATTCGATTAGGCAAGATTTAGGAAGCATAGGTTGGGGAAGGAAGCTGCAGGGGATGGGCACAACTGAACTGTGGGGCTTATTGAAGAACCAGCTGCTGCAAGTCCTTGATAAGTATGTACCTGTCAGGCAGAGAGGAAGTGGTCAAGTGAGGGAGTCGTAGTTTACGAAGTTGAATCTCTTATCGAAAGGAAGGAGGCTTATGTAAGGATGAAACGTGAAGGCTCAGTTAGGTCACTTGAGAGTTACAAGTTAGCCAGGAAAGACCTAAAGAAAGAGCTAAGGTGAGCCAGGAGGGGACATGAGAAGTCTTTGGCAGGTAGGATCAAGGAAAACTCTAAAGCTTTTTGTAGCTATGTCAGGAATGAAAGAATGATTAGAGTAAGATTAGGACCAGTCAAGGACAGTAGCGGGAAGTTGTACGTGGAATCTGAGGAGATAGGAGAGGTGCTAAATGAATATTTTTCATCAATATTCACACAGGAAATCAACAATGTTATCAAGGAGAATACTGAGATAAGGCTATTAGACTAGACGAGATTGAGGTTCATACAGGGGAGGTGTTAGCAATTCTGGACAGTGTGAAAATGGATAAGTTCTCTGGGCCAGATATGATTTATCCTAGGATTCTCTGGGAATCTAGGGAGAAGATTGCAGAGGCTTTGGCTTTGATCTTTATGTCGTCATTGTCTACAGGAATAGTACCAGAAGACTGGAGGATAACAAATGTTGTTCCCTTGTTCGAGAAGGGGATTAGAGTCAACCCTGGTAATTATAGACCATTGAGCCTTATTTTGGTTGTGGGTAAAGTGTTGGAAAAGATTATAAAAGATAGGATTTATAGTCGTCTAGAAAGGAATAATTTGATTAGTGATAGTCAAAACATTTTTGTAAAGGGTAGGTTGTGCCTCACAAACCCTATTGAGTTCTTTGAGAAGGTGACCAAATAGGTGGATGAGGGTAAAACGGTTGATGTGGTGTAAATGGATTTCAGTAAGGCGTTTGATAAGCTTCCCCACAGTAGGTTATTGCAGAAAATATGGAGGCATGAGATTGAGGGTGATTTAGTGGTTTGGATCAGAAATTAGCTAGCTGAAAGAAGACAAAAGTAGGTGTTTGATGGGAAACGTTCATCCTGGAGTTCAATAACTATTGGTGTACTGCAGTGATCTGTTTTGAGGCCATTGCTGTTTGTCATTTTTGTAATTGACTTGGATGAGGGCGTAGAAGGATGGATTAGTAAAATTTGTGGATGACACTAACGTCGGTAGAGTTGTGGACAGTGCGGAAGGATGTTGCAGATTACAGAAGAACATAGATAAGCTGCAGACCTGGGCTGAGAGGTGACAAATTGAGTTTGCGAAAAAGTGTGAGGTGATTCAATGTATCAGGAATACAGAATACTGGGCTAATGGTAAGATTCTTGGTCGTATGGATGAGCAGAGAGATATCTGTGTCCATGTACATAGATCCCTGAAAGTTGCCACCAGGTTGATAGAACTGTTAAGAAGGCATACGGTGTGTTGGGTTTTATTGGTAGAGGGATTAAGTTTTGGAGCCATGAGGTCATGTTGCAGCTGTACAAAACTCTGGTGCGGCCGCACTTGGAATATTGCGTACAGTTCTGGTCACTGCATTATAGGAAGGATGTGGAAGCTTTGGAAATACTTTAGAGGAGATTTACCAGGATGTTGCCTTGTATAGGGGGAAGGTCTTACGAGGAAAGGTTGAGGGACTTGAGGCTATTTTTGTTTGAGAGAAGAAGATTGAGAGGTGACTTAATAGAAACATATAAGATAAGAGGGTTAGATAGGGTGGACAGGGAGAGCCTTTTTCCTCGGATGGTGATGGCTAGCACGTGGGGACGTAGCTTTAAATTGAGGGGTGATAGATATAGGACAGATGTCAGAGGTAGTTTCTTTATTCAGAGTAGTAGGGCCGTGGAAAGCACTGTCTGCAATAGTAATAGACTCGCCAACTTTAAGGGTATTTAAATGGTCATTGGATAAACATTTGGATGATGATGGAATAGTGTAGGATAGATGGGCTTAAGATTGGTTCCACAGGTTGCCACAATATCAATGGCTGAAGAGCCTATACTGCGCTGTAACGTTCTATGTTGTAAGGGGCTATCTTAGCCTTGAATATACTTTCCAACCCAGCCTTGACAGCCTTCAAGAAGAAATTCTATCTCATTTCTGTCTTAAGCCTGTGACCCCTTACTTTGATGATCTGGTAGAACATATAGGAACAATCCCCTCCTTGAAGTGGGAGAGTTCAGAACAGGTATCGAGTCATACAACACAGAAGAGCCTCATAGTTCCATCAAGTTTGAGCTGACATGTTTACGGTAATGCCATTTTCCAGTACTTGACCTACAGCTCTGAATGCTATGAATGTTTCAAATGCTCATCCGCATAATTGTTCAAGTTTGAGAAGTTTCCTGTTTATGCTGCACTCCTAGGAAGTGCATTCCAGATTTCCACCACCACACCACCTCAAAATCTCCTTTTATCCTCCTACCCTTCACTTTAAAATTATGTCTCCTCCTGGTTGACCCTTCAACCAAGGGAAACAGCTGCTTTCTATTCACTATATCCATGCCCCTCATTATCATATACAACTCACTCCAGCACCATCTCAGCCTTGTTTGTTCTAAAGAAAATAACTTGAGACTTTATAGCCTCTCTGTTAGTTAAAATACTCCAATGTGGAAAAAAAATCTGAACTTAAACTCAGACCTTTCAAGAGTGTTGCCACAAAGAATTTCTTTACGGGCTAGTTGAAAAGATTATGAAAATTTTGTGTGCTGAAAATTTCAAAATTAATTTTTGTTAGACAAGACTGTTAGTGATATAAAACCAGAGCAGATATATTGAGTTATGGTACAGATTAACGATGAACTAACCAAATGACTTATTCCCATTCCTATTTTCCTTTCTGCCTCTGACAGGGAAAAAAATCCGCACCATTCCCAGCTGTTGGCAATGTGTTACTGTGTTTTGAAGTTAGAAATTAGCAACCTTTCTTGCGGCAGATGTTCTTCCTCCTTGCTGTATGAGTCCACAGTGTGCCTGAGAGTCTGCTCATCTCTTGCAGCATTTTACTGTAATGGCCAAGCATTTTCTCCCCCTTAAATCAGCTGAGCATGTAAAAGGTTGGCGGAGGCTTGCTGTTAATTGCTGCACTCATGTTGATGGGACAGTTCTATGTAATTGCTTCCAGTAAATAGGCTGCTGTGAGGATGCTGTGTGACAATCTGGTTAGTTTTATAGTGAACTTTGGATCTGAATGAAAGGCTGACACTTTACTGACAGGGACTCGATCCTCACTGTGGGATTTTGGCTTGTTCCCAGACTCTATTCTTGGCTTTCTGACCTAATTTATGCACCATGCAGACAAATGAAGTCCTTATCTTGTCGCATCTTTAGTACCAGCGCTTCAGATGTTGAACACGTCACTTCCCTTAGAAGACATGATCTAGTCTATTCTTTCTATTGTGACATTGTGACACTGCCCTTGTATTAAAGACATTTGTGGCCAGGATTATTGTGTGTAGTCTATTTAGCCTGTCACATTTGGTTGATATTTGTAGGTACACGTACAAAGATAGAACATAGAAGAATACAGCGCAGTACAGGCCCTTCGGCCCTCGATGTTGCGCCGATCCAAGCCCACCTAACCTACACTAGCCCACTATCCTCCATATGCCTATCCAATGCACATTTAAATGCCCATAATGAAGGAGAGTCCACCACTGCTACTGGCGGGGCATTCCATGAACTCACGACTCGCTGAGTAAAGAATCTACCTTGTTTAAAAGATCTTTCTGAATTTTGATGTTAGCAGGGTGTAAGGATATTTATGGTGAACCAAGCAAGAAGAAATCTTATATTTCAAGACCACTGGATGACCCATGTCATTTAAGAAGCATTTAATTAACTTTAAAATATAGTTTCTGTTGTTATGTAGGCAACGCGATTGCCAATTTCTACAAAACAAGCTCCCATAATCAATAATATGATGAATAGATAATTTGGTTTTGTGATGTTAATTGAGGCATAAATATTGGTGAACACATTGGGGATAACTCCCTGGTTCCCCCTCTTCAGTATAGTCAGGGAAAATCAGGCTTGACTAATTTAGTTGAGTTCTTGGAAGGAGTAATGGAGAGTATCAATGAGGCTATACAGTCGATGCATCTGGATGTTAAAAGGATTTTGAAACTGTACAATGCAGCAGAGCTTATAATCAAAAATGGAATCCTACAAAATGGGCCGTGGTAGCATTGACTTTTTTTTTTAAAAAAGTCTAAGGTATAGAAAGTAAAGTTGTATAAATGATTGTTTTTCAAACTGGAGGCAAGTTTATAATGGAATTCTCCAAGTTTCAGTATAAGAACTATGCAGCTTCTGACATACCTTAGTGACATGGAATTATGAGTGCCTGGCCTAATTTAGAAACCTCCAAATGGCACAAAACTTAGAAATATAGTCAACAGTGAGGAAGATAATAATTGACTTCAGGAGAAAATATAGACAGGGTAGTGAAATGTGCATTATAATGACAGGTGAAATTTTGAAAATCAGAAGCAGGAATATTCACCTTGAACCAGATCTGTGGTCTTACTGTATATACTTGCATTGCTCTGAATTCCTTAAAATATTGGTTAACAAAAATGTATTTATTGGAGATCAGTTGTTAGTTTTAAACCTAGTGCTAATTGCTGTTCAAGTACAAGGATTCCAAACTACTTCTAACTCCTCTGTAGAATAGTGGTTATTAATTTAACTTCTGAGAAGAATCACTTAGTTTTAGCCTATGCTGTTTAGTCCTAGACTCCACAGCCATCTCTTATGAAATACCATCTGGAAATCTTTGAAAATGTTATCTAGAAGCATACCCATTCTTCACTTCAGTCACTGCTCCAAAAAAGTTCAATCAGGTTTATTAGGTGTGACCAACCTGTTACAAATTCTTCTCTCTCTTTGATCAGCTTGAAGTTTTACAGGTGCTTACGTGTCCTTTCCCTATTTTTCCAATATTTTCTTAATGCCAGATATTGGGCTAACAGATATATAGTTTTCTGCTTTTCCTTTTTTTTAACATAGCGAGGTGATGGATATATATTTCCACTCTAAAGGGATGGTTTTAAATTAAACGAAATTTCAAAATTTAGAGAGAGGACGTTGTTAATGTTATTTCATACTTTCTTTAAAATACTGGGATGAGAATCATCCAGTTCTCTGGTTTAGTCCCTTTTCAGTGCCATTCCTTTCTACATTACTCTTACTTTCTTTATGTTAGTTTTATTGAGTCTTTCTGTTGTCATCAAATAAGATAAAGGGATGCCTGAAATCTAGTAGGATGAAGAAACTGGTGAGGAATATACTAATTAAGGGTTACAAAAGCAGAAGTTGCTACAAAAACTTGATGGTTCTGGGAACATCTGTGGAGAGAAAGTAGAGTTAACATTTCAGGTCCAGTGGCCCTTCTTCAGAATGGTTATTAGACCCAAAATTATTTCTGAGTGCCAGCATCTGCAGTTCTTAGTTTTTTTTTAATTTAATTAAGGGTTAATTGAGTGTGAGTTGGTAGTATAAATGTGAAGAGCCAGTAAGCAATGGATTGACAGTCTTAAGACGTATGGTGAACTGAAATAAAGCTCGTACTAAAAGTGTGGCCTTCGATTCTGTTGTCTTCTGCGACGTAAGTCCTGTCCCTGACGTAATGTTCGTTTCCCTGGGATTTCTGGCATGCTGATCTGTTCTTCAATTGTATTTACTAATACCAAGTAATTATTAAAAAATATCTGGGCATTTTATTACTTTCCTTGACAATGTCACCACTATTATTTTTCTAGAAGTCTGCATTCTTCCTGATCATCTTTTTTCCTAATAGAATTGTAAATATTTTTGTTGGTTTTGAAGTCTGACATGCTTTGTTCCTGCTCTCTCTTTGTAGCTTTTACCATCTGGTGAGGATGTAGAAAAGAATCACTGTAGTGGTTGAGACTGGAGTAGAAGCATTAAAGTTAAGTGGATAGATTGGAGAAGTGGCACAGTGGTTAGCACTGCTGCACTTACAGTGCCAGAGACCCAGGTTCAATTCCCGCCTCAGGCGACTGTCTGTGTGGAGTTAGCACATTCTCCCCGTGTCTGCTCCGGTTTTCTCCTACAGTCCAAAAATGTGTGCTGGTTAGGTGAATTGGCAATGCTAAATTGCCCGTAGTGTTAGGTGAAGGGGTAAATATAGGGGAATGGGTCTGGGTGGGTTGCGCTTTGGTGGGTTGGTGTGGACTTGTTGGGCCGAAGGGCCTGTTTCCACACTGTAAGTAATCTAATCTAATCTAAAGCTGGGATTGCTATTCTTAGAGCAAAGATTCAGATGAAATTTGAGCTCCGTTAGGTGATCAAAGTTTCATGGGGGGAGCACTTTGATAACAGTGATCATAATTCTGTAGATTTTCAGATAAGGACAAGAGTGGACGTTGGATGAAGGTGTGAAATTGTGGGAAGGCCAGCTATAACCAAATTAGGGAAAAATTGGAGCATGTGGTTTGGAAATGGCTGTTTGAGGGTAAATCCACACCAGTTGATTTGAGTGCAGGACAGTCATGTTCCTCTGAAAATTAAGGACAGGAATGGCAGGATTCAGATGACAGGGGAAATTATTAGTTTAGTCACAAGAAAAGGAAACATACATAAGGTCTAGGCAGCTAAAAGCAGACAAAATTCTTGAATACAGAGAAAGTAGGAAGGAGCTCAAACGGGGACTTAAAAGGGCTAAAAGGAGCCTTGAAATGTCCTTAGCTGGTAGGGTTAAGGCGAACCAAAGCATTTTATACATATGTTAGGAGCAAGAGAGTAGTGAAAGAAAGAAGGAATGGGCCCACTCAATGATAGTGTAAGGGAGATTATGTGTGGAGCAAGAGGAAATGGGTGGTATCCTTAATGACTACTTTACGTCGGTATTCACTGAAGAGTGGGACTTGATGTTGAGGTTAGGGAAGGGAGTGTGAATATTCTCAGGCAGGTCAACTTAATAAAGGAGGTGGTGTTGGATGTCTTGAAATGTATGAAGATAGAAAAGACCCCAAATGGGATCCATCCCTGGAGACTGTGGGAGACAATGGAGGAAATAGCTAGGACCTTAACAGATACCTTTGCATCCTCTTTGGCCTCATGAGGTTCCAGAGGACTGAAGAACGGTCAATGCTGTTCTTTTTTTTTAAGAAGGGAGACAAACATCATTCAGGTAGTGAGCTTAACATCAGTGGTGGGCAAGCAGTTGGAGGAGATAATGAGAGACAGGACTTATTCACATTTGTGAGTTAATGTACTTGTTTGTAATAGGCAGCCTGGATTTGTGTAGAGAAGGTCATCTCTCACCAACTCAATTGAGTATTTTAAAGGGGAGGGGGGTGCACTTGATAGAAGTCTTCCAAATTATGAGAGGCATGGATAGGTTGGATAGTCAGAGGCTATTCCCAGGGTAGAAAGGTCAGCTGCAGGAGGTTCAAAGGAGAGGGGGAAAGATTAGCAGAGAAGTGTGGGAAAATGTTTCATACTCTGGGTGGAAGGTGTCTGGAACACACTGCCAACAGAGGTGGTGGAAGCAGGTATGTTAAGTACTTGATAGGCAGATGAACAAGGAGCGAAGAGCAGGATAGAAACTGCTTATTGGCAGTAAGTATTATTGTATTGTGTCGCCAAGGTCTTACCAGACCATAGGGCTGCGCTGTCATTACAGAGAGGTTACTGGTGGTGATTTAACTTGAGGGTCCGGCGAGGGAAGAGAGGTTGTGAAGGAGAGTCCTTTGTGGTAACCTCAAACCGGTGGTGGGAATTGAACCCATGCTGTTGGCATCTCACTGCTCTGCTTTGCATTCCTGGTGAAGTGCTTATGCCCATCTGCAGCCTTCATTTTCTCTAAACCAACAATCAGCCAACTGAGCTAAACTGATTCCTGGGCAATAAGTAGCGGATCTAAATAAGAATTAGGAATCGCTGCACGCTTGGTGGGCCGAAGAGCCTGTTCCGTGCTGTATTGTTCTTTCGGTTTGTTCTTTGAGATTTGATATGGGTGTTTGAAATCATGAAGGTTTTACATTGAGTAAACACAAACCGTTTTCAGTGATTCAGGAGTTGATAACTTGAGGCACAGATTTAATGTGATTGACAAAAGAGCCAGAGATGATCTGAGAGAGCTATTTTACACAACTTCTTGACAGATTTTGGAAAATGTTTTCAAATAAAATGGTGAATACTGATATAGTAATATTTTCTGGAAGAAAATTGAATTCATACTTGAAGAAGAAAATAATGCCAGGTTAAGGGAAATGCTCAAGTGAATGGGATTAATCCGTCTGAAGAGCCAGCATAGACGTAGTCTTAAAACCTGTCGCCTATTCTGTATTGTCCTCTAGATTCTACAAATACCCATCATACAGTGATACAGATATAAAGTCATACAGCTCAAAAATGGGCCCTTTGGTGCATCTGGTCCATGCCAACCAAGTTTACTAAACTGAACTAGTCCCATTTGTCAGCATATAGTCCATATCCCTTTAAACCTTTCCTATCCCTGTACCTGTCAAAATGTCTGTTGAAAGTTGTAATGTATCTGCCTCTACCACTTCCTCTGACAGCTCGTTCCATAGAGCACCATTCTCATAGAAAAAGTTACCCCTCAGGTTCCTTTTAAATCGTTCCCCTCTCACCTTAAACCTATGCCCTGTAGTTTTGGACTCCCTTGCCTCAGGGAAAAGAACTTGGTTATTCACCTTATCTATGCCCCTCATTTTAGAAACCCCTAAAAGGTCATTCCTGAACCTCCTACGCTTCAGAAAAAAAAGTCTCAACCTATCTAGCCTCTCCCTATCAACCTTCCAGTCTCAATAACATCTTTGTAAATCATTTTTGCACCCTTTTCAGTTTAATAACATCCTTCCTATGGCAGAGTGACTACAATTGTATGCAGTATTGGAGAAAGTTAAAAGGAGATTGCATGGGAAGTTTTGTTTTTAAACAGAGTGGTAGGTACCTGGAACATGCTACTTGGAGTTGTAGATTAGATTAGATTACATTAGATTACATTACAGTGTGGAAACAGGCCCTTCGGCCCAACAAGTCCACACCGACCCGCCGAAGCGCAACCCACCCATATCCCTACATTTACCCCTTACCTAACACTACGGGCAATTTAGCATGGCCAATTCACCTGACCCTGCACATCTTTGGACTGTGGGAGGAAACCGGAGCACCCGGAGGAAACCCATGCAGACATGGGGAGAACGTGCAAACTCCACACAGTCAGTCGCCTGAGGCGGGAATTGAACCCGGATCTCTGGCGCTGTGAGGCAGCAGAGGCAGATATGATAATCAAGTTTAACAGGCATTTAGGCAGGCGTGACCAGATATAGAATAAAGGGATATAAGCCATGTGCAGACAGGTAGAATTAGTTTAGAACAGCATCGTGGTCGGAACAAACATAGTGGACTGTTCTTGTGTTGTATTGTTCTATGTTCTGATCTCTAGAGGAGTTTAGAATGTGCAAGAGGGAATTTAAAAGGGAACGTAGGAGAGCTAATACAGGGTAGTGACAGGAAAAGTAAAGGGAAATCCTAAACATTAAAATCAAAGATCTGCGGATGTTGGATGTCAGAAACAAAAACAAAAATTGCTGGAAAATCGCTGCAGGTCTGGCAGCATCTGTGGAGAGAAAGCAGAGTAAACGTTTCCGGTCCAGTGACCCTACTTCAGAATGGAAAGAAAATCTTAAATTGTTTTACAGGTCCTTTACATTATCGGTAAAAATATAATAAGGAAAACTGTAGGGCCCATTAGGACCACAATTTGTGCCTGGATCAAAAGGATGTAGGTAGGGTTCTGATTGAATAATTTGGATAAGTGTTCAGTTGTTTGAGGGATATTATAGGTGTAGAAATCAGGGAGAAGTTCTGTGATACGATGAAGGAAATTAGCATAGAAAACAAGGAGATTGAGTGTTTTAGTGGTTTAAAAGTAGATGATTTCCAGGGCCACATGAAATATATCCTAGGCAAGGCAAGGGAGGAAATAGCAGAGGCACTTGCAAAAATTTTACAGTTCCTGTCTGACCACAGGAGAGGTGTTGTAGAATTGGAGGAAAGTCAATATGGTTCCGTTATTCAAGAAGGACAAACCAGGAAACTACAGGCCAGTCAGTCTGACCTCTGTGCTGAAGACACCATTGGTATCAATTCTGAGGGTCAGAAGTAATCTTTATTTACAGAGGTGGGGATTAATCAAGAGTAGTCAGTATGGATTTTAAGGGAAGGTTATATCTGACCAACTTGATTGAATTTTTTGAAGTAGTGACTTGGTGTGTGGATGAGGTCAATGTATTCGATGTTGTTAGCTTGGACTTCAGCAAAGCGTTTTAGAAGGTCACACAAGGGAGTCTGATGTCAAAGATACTGTGAGATCCAAAAAGAATTTGGCAGATTGGATCCACAAATGGCCAGGTGGCAAGAAGCAAAGGATGATGGTTGAGAGTATTTTTCTGACTGGAGACCTGTGTCCAATGGGGTCCCAGTTTATAGAATCTCAACAGAGTGGAAGAGTCTGCACCGACTCTCCGAATACTAGGGGGCATAGGTTTAAAGTGAGAGGGAGAAAGCTCTGGCTGTTTGTAATTTATTTAAGTGATTTGGGCTTGAAGGTAGGAGGGTTGATCAGTAAGTTCGCAGGCAATACAAAGTTTGGAGAGGTGCTAAATAGTAAGACTGATAGCCTTTGACCACAAATGGAAATAGACAGGCTGGTCAGATGGGCTGATCAGTGGCGAATGAAATTCAGTTCAGTTAAATTTAAGGCGGTCCATTTATGTTGTACAAACAAGGGCAGGGAATGCATGATGCACAATAGGACCCTGGAAAGCACTAACGATCAGAAGGACTTTAGTGTGCATCTACCATAAGGTATCAGGACAGGTGGAGAAAGTGGTTAAGAAGGCACATGGTATATACATGCCTTTATTAATTGAAGTATGCAATTTAAAGGCAAACAGGTTTTGCTGGAACTATATAAAATGTTGTTTAGGCCACAGCTAGGGTACTATATGCAGTTCTGGAATCCACAGTATAGGAGGGATGTAATAGCACTGGAGAGGGTGCAGAAGAGATTTAAAAAGTGTTGCCTGCTGTGTATGTTATGAAAAGTGATTGATATTTTTGTTATAGTAGAGGAGATTGAGAGAGTGCATTATAGTGAGGTTTGAAATTATGAGGGGCATAAAAAGGGTAGACAGAAAGGCCTTTATTCCTTGGTGGAGGAATCAATGTCTGGTGGACATAGATTTAAGGTAAGGGGGCAGAAGGTTTAGAGGAAATGTGAGGAAAATCTTTTACACCCAGAGGGTGATGGGGTTCTGGAACTTGCAACCAGTAAGGTTGATTAAGACAGAAGCTCTCAAAACATTTAAGAAGTATTTAGATGTGGTGTTGCAATTCCAAGACATACAAAGCAATAGGCCGAGTGCTGAAAAATGGGATTAGGATAGTTAGGTGATTGTTTTTGATTGGTGTTGATGCAGTGGGCCGAAGGGCCTTTTTCTGTGCTGTAACAGATTAAAACTGGCCAAAGCAGTCACGTTCATGACAAAAATAAGGCCAGTTGGGAATTTTGGGCTGCAAGTAGAATTTAAAAGAAAACTAAAGAATTTATTCAAATTCATGACTTCAGAAAAGCATCTTAGTAAGTATAATACAAAACTAATTGTGAAAAATGAGCGTGTTAGTAGCTGTACACAGTATACCAAGTATACAGTTGCTAACACTGAGTAGTAAGGGTATGGAATGCTTTGTCTGCAATGGTAGTAGATTCACCAACTTTAAGTACATTTGAGTCGTCATTGGAAAAGCATATGTACGTACATGGAATAGTGTAGGTTAGATGGGCTTCAGATTGGTATGACAGTTCGGCGCAACATCGCGGGCCGAAGGGCCTGTACTGCGCTGTAATGTTCTATGTTCTATGTAACACATGGATAACTTAGCATCTAATCTCTCATCTGTCTGACTTGCTGAAATTTCAGCATGCCATTTCCTGCTGCTAAAACCTTGCTGTGAGGTGGCAAGCATGTGAAAGGCTGCAAGAAAAAAAAGTGTGGTCCATCTCTGTCCTAGGATTCTCAAGTAGACCATAGGAATGTTCTCGACTCTGCCTGGACTGGGAATGGAAACAAGTGAAACAGCAATTTCTGACCCAGTATCCCAAGCAGTCTTTTGGGGACATTCATTTAAGGAGTTGAATATCTTGTATTACTTTTCTTTCATGACTCTCTCATGTACATTCAAAGGAATTGAACCTTGAGCCATTTGTACAATGACTGTAGCTAGAGGAGGTCTTTACAAAACCTTCTGCTTTTTTTCACATTACTCTCAGCCTATCCATTCTTAGGGTGTGAGGATGGTGCTTCTGTTGTCTTTGTCTAAATGTCCTGAGAAGGTTGACTTGAATCGTTTAAAATAACTTGCTATGGAATAGCTTACTAGGCTACTTCAGTGGGTCATCGAGTTCTTTACAGTGTGGGACTGGAGTCACGCAAATTCCAGACAGGGCTAAAACATGTTGATGAATCAAATGGGCTTTCTTGACAACCCATTTCACACTACCAGCTTTTGACAATTTTTAAGTTTTTCAGACTGAGTTCGAATTCTGCACTGTAGTATTCCCACTTGATGATTGCTTGGGGTGGATGGCAATCTTGTGCTTTAGAAATTTTGTGTTTGAGTGGGGGAGAATCTTATCTGATTTCTTCTGTTGCCTGTTATCTTCTGGGTAATTCTGACAAAGAAAATTTTCGTACCTGCAGGGTAGAAATCAACTGAGCAAGGGAATGTTAACAGAGCTATTGGAGTTACTATGTAAGCGTAAGTTGTTCCTGGTAAAAGTGAAGGTTAACATTAATGCCGTGTTCCTCTCAATGTTGCAGGATGGCATTCACGAAAGGTCACTTTCCCAAACTGGCAGAATGTGCCCATTTCCACTATGAGAATGTTGACTTTGGCAGCATACAGGTGAGTGGCAGTTTATGTACCTTATATACTAAAACATGGTTGCGCTAGTATACCTCACCGTGGTTATGCAACAATATTATAATACAACATTCTGTCAGAAAGTAGTAGTATTATATCTCACTGTATTGTGACCATTGTGATGCTGTTTATAATAGCAATTCTGTGACATTTCAGATTCCATACTTTATTTTGTAATCAACTTGTGTCTCACCATAAAAGACCAGAGACGATCTTGACAGAAGCAAGTGTTAGCCAAATACCATCATTTCCTTACGCTATGAAGCTAATAACTGCCAATTGATATAGAACTTTTGGAAAAGTTTTCTGCTGTGGATCCATTGGAATTGGATTGTAGTTCCTAAAATCTGAGTTTGTTTTGCAGCTGGGAGAGAGAGTAAACATTAATTCGGTTTGTCTCGGCAAGGTAAAAATGTAGTACCAAAAGTTGCAAGGATAGTGTGCAAACACTTTGTTCCATTCAGCTGCTATCTTTTGGGGAGTCCTGATACCCATGGTTGAAATGACCATGCTATCTTTTTGCAACAATAATCTTCTTGAAATGTAAACATAAGAAATGGGAGCAGGAGTAGGCAGTTTGGCCCCTTGAACTTGCTCGACCATCCAATAGGATCATAGCTGGTTTGACATTCCTCATATCCATTTTCCTGCATTTTTTGTACCCCTTGATTCCCCTACTGATCAAGAATCTATCTATCTCAACCTTTATTATTAACGAGGACTCTGCCCCACAGCAGTCTGTGGCAAGAAATTCCAAATCTCTTGAGAGAAGAAATTCTTGCTCATCTCAACCTTAAATGGTGCTTTTTTATTCTAACACAATGCCCTCTTGTCCTAGACACTCAGATGAGGAGAACCATCCTCTCAGCATTTATGCTAGTAACTGCACTCCAAGATGAACCTTTACCATCAACTACTACCCTCTGTCTTCTTCCAGCCAGCCAATTCCTAATCCAAACCTCCAACTCACCCTCAATGCCATACCTCCGTATTTTTTGCAGTAGCCTACCATGGGGACCCTTATCAAATGCCTTACTAAAATCCATATACACCACATCTACCGCTTTCCCCTCGTCTACCTCCTTAGTCACCTTCTGAAAGAATTCAATAAGTTTTGTGAGGCACGACCTGCCCATCACAAAACCATGCTGACTATCCTTGATCACATTATTCCTATCCATGGCACTTCTCCTGTAGACAACGAGGACATAAACATCAAGGCCAATGGCTCTGCAATCTCCTTCCTTGCTTCCCAGAGAATCCTAGGATAAATGCTATCAGGCCCAGGGGACTTATCTATTTTCACCCTTTCCAGAATTTCCAACACCTCTTCCCTCATACCTCAAAGCCGTCCATTCT
Source organism: Chiloscyllium plagiosum (assembly GCF_004010195.1). Lineage (NCBI taxonomy): Eukaryota > Metazoa > Chordata > Chondrichthyes > Orectolobiformes > Hemiscylliidae > Chiloscyllium > Chiloscyllium plagiosum. The sequence goes on along the minus strand of NC_057744.1, from coordinate 37,557,300 downwards.
AATTAATTGTGACTCAATATTCACATCGGCAACAATGTCCTGTTCCTGAGTGAATACTGACGAGAAGTTCCAGAAGACTGGAGGATGGCTAATGTTGTTTCATTATTTAAGAAAGATAGCAAAGACAAGTTAGGAAACTTCAGACCAGTGAACTTGACATCAGTGATAGGTAAGTTATTGGAGAGGATACTGAGGAACAGGATCAACCAACATTTGAATAGTCAAGGTCTGACAAGGGGTACTCAGCATGGATTTATATCCAGAAAGTCATGTTTGGGCGGCACGGTGGCACAGTGGTTAGCACTGCTGCCTCACAGCGCCAGAGACCCGGGTTCAATTCCTGACTCAGGCGACTGACTGTGTGGAATTTGCACGTTCTCCCCGTGTCTGCGTGGGTTTCAAATGTAGGGGTATGGGTGGGTTGCGCTTCGGCGGGTCGGTGTGGACTTGTTGGGCCGAAGGGCCTGTTTCCACACTAATCTCATCTAAAAAAAAAAATCTTTGAGTTTTTCCAGGAGGAAACCAAGAAGATAAATGTGGGTAGGACAGTGGATGTTGTCTATCTGGACCTTTGACAAGGTCCTGCAAGACTGGCTGGCCATGAAGGTTAGCTTGTATGGGATCCTGGGAGAGCTAGCTAATTGGATTTAAAATTGGCTAAATGGTAGGAAGCAAAGAGTGATGGTTGAAGGCTGTTTCTCGAACTGGAGACCTGTGACTCGTGGTGTGCCACACGGGTCAGTGCTGGGACCTTTGTTATTTACACAAATGATCTGGATGTGAATGTACAAGGCATGATTAGTAAGTTTGCAGATGATATAAAATTAGGAGGTATCATTGAAATTGAGGAAGGTTGTCAAAAATTACAGAGGGACATGATCAGATGGAGAAGTGGGCTGAGGATTGGCAAATACAATTCAGTACAGATAAGTGTGAGGTGTTGCACTTTGGAAGGTCAAACCAAGGTAGGACTTATGCAGTAAATGGTAAGGTCCTGAGAAGTGTTATGGAACAGAGGGACCTAGGAATACAAGTACATAGTTCTTTGAAAGCAGCATTACAGGTAGACAGGGTGGTAAAAAAGGCATTTAGGATGTTGGCCTTCATTGATTGACGCATTGAGAATAGCAGTAGGACGTTAGGCCACAGTTGTATAAATTGTTGGAGTTTTGTGTACAATTATGGTCACCCTGTTATAGGAAAGACATCATTAAACTGGAAAGAGTGCAAATAAGATTAACGAGGATATTTGTTGCCAGCAACAGTAGGCCTGAATTATAGGGAGAGGTTGGCCAGCATAGTACTTTATTCCTTGGAACATAGGTGAATGAGGGTGACCTTATTGAGGTGTATAAAATCATGAGGGCATAGATAGGATGAATGCATATAGTTTTTTTCCCTTGGAATCGGGAATTGAAAACTAGAGGGTATAGTGAGGGGGGTAAAATTTAAGAAGGACCTGAGAGGCAACTTCTTCACACAGAATGGTGCGTATGTGGAATGGGCTGCCAGAGAAAGTGTTTGAGGGAGATACATAACTACATTTAAAAAACATTTGGATAGTCAAGGTCTGACTAGGGATACTCAATATGGATTTGTGTGCTGGAAGACATGTGTGACAAATCTTTGAGATTTTCCAGGATGGAACCAAGAAGATAGATGAGGGTAGGACAGCGGATGTTGTCTATCTGGACTTGAGTAAGGCCTTTGACAACGTCCTGGAAGGCATGCTGGTCATGAAGGTTAGCTCACATGGGATCCAGGGAGAGGGAGCTAATTGGATTCAAAATTTTAAAAACATTTGGATAGGTGCATGGACGGGAAGAGTTTAGAGGGATACGGACCAAATCCGGGCAATTGGAACTAGCTTAGTAGACAGTTTGGGCCAAAGAGCCTCTTTCCATGCTGTAGTTTTCTATTACTTCTTTGCCAACATTTTTCCCAACCAACTTAACCTATCAATATCTCTCACGCAATCTGCCTATTTCCGTGTCATCTGCAAATTTGGCTACAGTATATTTATTTCCTTCAGTTCGTTAACTTAAGTTGTGAATCGATGTGGTCCCAGCACTGATCCCTTTGGAATCCCACTAATTGTGGATTACCAACCTGAAAAAGAACTATTTCCCACTTGTTGTTTTCTACCCATTGGCCAATTCTCTATCCTTGCCAATATTCTACCTGCAACATCTTGGATCCGTACCCTATGATTAACCTTTTGTGAGGTACCTTGATGAGTGCCTTCTGAAAGTCTAAATACAATGCATCTGCCTACTTCCCCTCTATCTACTCTGGTTGAGGCTTCCTTGAAATTCTCTAATAAATTAGTCACAATTTCCCATTCACAAAGCCTGCTATTTCTCATATTACTGCAATAATGTCTGTAAGCAGAACCACAGGCAAGACTAAACTAAATTTCTATAACATAAAGAACCATTGCCTAAAATTTATCAATTCTCCTGATTCAATTGCTGAAGGTCTTCCTTTTTTTTTCCCTTAACTGCTACTGTCCACTGGCTTCCAACAACTATTTACCAGTGTGACCATGTACCTGTCCTGCTCAGTAATGCCACTGCCATCTTAAATATCCTGCGCTACTCTTGTGATGTATTATTTTCCTGTATTAAAAATAGGTTCCAGCTGCCAAATCCAGGCTTGTCTGTATTTGACTGGCTTTAGTCTGCCATCCATTTCAATTTGGTATCCTCAGCAAAGAACTGTTTCAATCTTCACTGTGAAATCAGTTACAAACAGCACTGATCTCTGAGGCTCTGTATGACATCAAGATGCTTTTGATACTTAATTTGTTGTTTGTCTGAGTGAGTGATGTATTTGAGAAACAATGCAGAATTTAATGCAATTGATATGTTAGTCCAGCCCACCTATTGAACCAATGGAAAAACCACACAGATTCTGAGGGGCATGGGAAGAATTGTTTGAATTGAGTGCCTGCCAGAGAATTAGCTGACCAGCAGTGGTCTTTCATGGGATTTAGGAGTCTTGGTGTGGAAATGCTCCAGCTGCTGACCAATTAGAGACTTACTGCTCTCCATAACTGGCTGTGCCACTGTTAGCAGTGGCTGCAGTCAGGAATACTGCAGGGCCAGTACCAAATGGCACCATTGGATCACTTGATTCGAATTAATAAGGGCGGATTTAGGTCACACGAGAGTGTTTGGGGAAGAAGGATCAGAGAACCCCTTTCTTCCCCATGCTGCGTCTCTCATGAAGGAACCCACTTCAAAGAATATGGGAAGACGTAATGGAATTTGCTAAGTGATTTTCAGGAATCATGGGTAAGCAGTGCCATTCTCACTCAATCTCTGAACTAGCACTAGGTTCTGGTGGGCTCAAGAATAATAATATAAATTTTGTTCCAGCTAACAGTTTAATTTCGGGAAGTTATCCTGGGATGGGGAAATATGTTCGGATTCTCTTGCTATTAATTGTGTTTTCCTGCAATATTTCCTGCCTCAGTTGCCTACATTAAATACAGCTCAGTGCAATTCTCGTTTTTTTTAAACTGAAATGTCTGACCTTTACTGGCCCACAACAATAGTTTTCATCTTAACTTTTCCTGTGATCTCAATGAGAATGGGTTATTCTATCCCGAGATGGCAGCATCTACAGTTGTTTACAGGCACTCATCTAAGGGTGATCTGAAACTAATGCATTGCTAAATTGTATACCTTAAAATTTGGGCGACAAATGAGTTGGCTGTGTATCATGCAGACCGCTCTGTCAACACAGATGGGGTGAACTTTGCTCAGTCTCTGAATAAATGAAAACAGGATGTGTTTTCCAGCAGATGTCCAGCCAGTATGTGTCAATTTTCAGATCAATTGCATTTACTGTATCAGCCTTCGTGCTTTATCTTCTGTTGTCTGCATCTGTTGTTGCTTGGAGTAGGGTGTGTGCGTTCTCTGGAACCTATGATCAAAGTCTCTTCTGTCTACTCACCATGAAGGTTATGCGAGCGTTTGAAAGAAAAGCTTTACACTCAAGTGATACAGTGGCAGAGTTACCAAACCAGTCACTGTTCACAGGTCAATGAGAAAACAAAAGCAGCAGTACGAACAAGTGAATTTTTCACTATTTTACATTATTGAGAATTTGCCTGCAGCTATTGTTGGCATGAAGCACACCCTGCAGCACTAACACATGTGATACATTGTATCAAAACTGACTAAATAGGTCTGACTATTTGCCAAATTACTGTGAAAAGCCCATATATGAATAGTGATCACAGACAGGTTCATTACATTAGATGCTTGCTACTACAATGTACCAAATTTCCTTCTGGTTCAGGAGAGAACATTTTAAGAAATGGCAGATTACACTTAGTTTCTTTATTGGATAAGTATTCCTGATGAAGGGCTTTTGCTCTAAACAACGATTCTCCTGCTCCTTGGATGTTGCCTGAGCTGCTGTGCTTTTCCAGCACCACACATTCCATTTTAAGAAATGGATGTATGATGCTCAAAATAAAACAAACCAACATAGGAAGTCACTGAACGAGCATTGGCATTGCGTGGTGCTGAGAGTTTGATAATTTGGGATAACATAAATAAAACTGGTTCTACAGTTGAAAAGCAAATATTGTCAGTGCAGTGGGGAGAGCTAGGACACCAGAAGTAGTTCAGTGGTCCTTCAGAGAGTTAGCAAAAATATGATGTGAATAGCTGTCTTTTGTGCTCCCCATAGCTTTAATGATAAACACAAAGAACATTTTGCTCCCTTCAGTGAAGTGTATTTTGTTGCTGAATCAAGAAATGTTAATGCCTGTCACTAATGTCGCTGCCATTAATGAACACCACATTATTTCGATTTCAATGTTCTTAATTACCAACAACTCCCCTCCCCACCCCAAGATCAAGCCCTGACAACTTGTAAACGATGGTGTCATCAAGCAGTGCACGTCAGTACTGACTCCGATTTTAAACTGCCAGAGAGAGACCAAGTCATAGCCTACTCTGCCCTGGCATTTTAAGTGCTGGTCTAGTTGCTTCACATTGTTTACTGTGGAGAAGGACATAGATGATGTAGAATGTGGGGAAATAGAAGGTGACATCTTGAAAAATGTCCATATTACAGAGGAGATAGTGCTGGATGTCTTGAAACGCATAAAAGTGGATAAATCCCAGGACCTGATTAGGTGTACCCTAGAACTCTGTAGGAAGATAGAGAAGTGATTACTGGGCCCCTTGCTGAGATATTTGTATCATTGGTAGCCACAGATGAGGTGCCAGTAGACTGGGGGGTGTCTAAAGTGGTGCCAGTATTTAAGAAGGGTGATAAGGAAAAGCCAGGGAACTATAAATCAATGAGTCTGACATCGATGGTGAGTAAGTTGTTGGAGGGAATCCTGAGGGACAGGATTTACATGTATTTGGATAGGCAAGCACTGATTAGGAACAGTCAGCATGGCTTGGTGCGTGAGAAATCATGTCTTACGAACTTGATTGAGTTTTAATAAGTAACGAAGAGGATTGATGAGGGCAGAGCGGTAGATGTGATCTACATGGCCTTCAGTAAGGCATTCAACAAGGTTCCCCATGGGAGACTGGTTAGCAAGTTAGATCTCATGGAATATAGGGAGAACTAGCCATTTGGATACAGAACTGGCTTGAAGGTAGAAGGATGTTGTGAAACTTGAAAGGATTCAGGAAAGATTTACAAGGATGTTGCCGGGGTTGGAGGGTTTGAGCAATAGGGAGAGGCTGAATAGGCTGGGGCTGTTTTCCCTGGAGCGTTGGAGGCTTAGGGGTGACTTTATAGAGGTTTATAAAATCATAAGGGGCATTGATAGGATAAATAGACAAGGTCCTTTCCCTGTGGTGGGGGAGTCCAGAACTAGATGGCATGGTTTAGGGTGAGAGGGGAAAAATTTAAAAGGGGCCTAAGGGGCAACTTTTTCACACAGACGGTGGTGTATGGAATGAACTGACATGGATTCATGTGGCAGAGGGCTGGGAACCAGAAGAGAAGACGAGTAGACAGTGAGGTGGAAACTAGAGACTGTAAGGAACAGGATCATGAAGTTAACATTACCAAGGGGAAGAGTAGGCAGAGAGTAGATGATCGGAAAGGAACTGGTGGTCTTAATGCAAGGAGTATAGTGGATATGGCAGACAAACTTAGGACTTGGATTGGTGCCTGGGAGTATGACGTTATTGTGATCACAGAGACTTGGTTGAAGGAAGGGCATGATTGGCAACTAAATGTTCCAGGATATAGATGCTTCAGATGGGACAGTGAGGGAAGTAAAAGTCGGGGGGGGTGGAGTTGCATTGTAGGTCAGGGACGATATCATGGCTGTGCTAAAGGAGGACACTATAGAAGGCTTGAGCAGTGAGGCATTATGGGTAGAGCTGAGAAATAAGAAGGGTGCAGTTACATCGTTGGAGCGTGTACTACAGGCCTCTCAACAGTGAGCGTGAGGTAGATGAATAAATAGGTAAACAAATTATGGAAAGATGTGGAGACAACAGGGTGGTGGTGATGGAAGATTTTAATTTTCCCAACATTGACTGGGATGCACTTCGTGTCAGAGTTCTTGATGGGGCAAAATTTGTAAGGAGCACCCAGGAAAGTTTTCCAGAGCAGTATGTCAGTAGTCCAACTAGCGAAGGGGCCATATTGGACCTGGTGTTGGGGAATCAGCCAGGCCATTTGGTAGAAGTTACAGTGTGGGATTTCTTTGGGAATAGTGACCAGAGTTCTGTAGGTTTTAGAATACTTGTAGACAAAGATGAGAGTAGTCCTAAGGGAAGAGTACTAAATTGGGCCAAGGCCAATTGTGCAAAATTCATCAGGAGCTGGGAAATGTGGATTGGACACAGCTATTTGAAGGGAAGTCCACATTCGATATGTGGGAGGCTTTCAAAGAAAGCTTAAAGATCGTGCAGGATAGACATGTCCTTTTGAAAACTTAGGGATAGGAAAGGGAAGATTCGTGATCCGTAGATGATAGGATGGGGAGCCTGGATGACCAGCCAAAAGGAAAAGGGAAGTGTACATGAAGTTCAGGCATCTTAGAACAGAACAGGCTTTGAAGGAATATCAGGAGAGTAGGACCAATCTTAAACGAGGAATCAAGCGGGCTAAAAGGGGTCATGAAATAACTTTCCTGAAGAAGGGCTTATGCCTGAAACGTCGATTCTCCTGTTCCCTGGATGCTGTCTGACCTGCGCTTTTCCAGCAACACATTTTCAGCTCTGATCTCCAGCATCTGCAGTCCTCACTTTTTCCTCATGAAATAATTTTAGCAAGCAGAATTAAGGAGAATCCCAAGGCCATTTATTCATATATAAGAGGCAAGAGGGTAACTAGAGAAAGAGTTGGTCCACCAGAGGATAAGGAAGGAAGGTTGTGTGTCGAACCTGAGAAGATGGGTGAAATTCTCAATGACTACTCAATGAGGAGAGGAACATGATGAATGTTGAGATTAGAGATAGAAGTTTGTTTACTCAGGATCACGTCATAACGAGGGAGGATGTGTTGGGTAAGCTAAAGGAAATTAAGATGGACAAATTCCAGGACCGGATGGGATCTATCCCAGGTTGCTGAGGGAGGTGAGAGAGAAAATAGCTGGGGTCCTGACAGATATCTTTGTAGCATCGTTAAACACAGGTGAAGTGCTGGAGGACTCGAGAGTTGCTAATGTGGTCCCCCTGTTCAAGAACGCTAGTAGGGATATTCCAGGTAACTATAAACGGGTGAGCCTGACGTCCGTAGTCGGAAAGTTGCTGGAGAACGTACTGAGGGGATAGGATCTATTTATATTTGGAAGACGAGCTTATCAGTGATAGGCAACATGGTTTTGTGTGGGGGAGATCATGCCTTACCAATTTAATAGAGTTCTTTGAGGAAGTGACTAAGTTGATAGATGAAGGAAGGGCTGTTGATGTCATATACATGGACTTTAGTAAGACGTTTGATAGGGTTCCCCATGGTAACAGGGTGTGCAGGGTGTTCTAGCTCAGTGGATAAAGAACTGGTTGAGCAACAGGAGACAGACTGTAGGAGTTGAAGGGAGTTTCTCGAAATGAAGTAAGGTGAACAGTGGTGTTCCACAGGGATCAGTGCTGATCTGAAAGAGGGCATTGGTGGTCTGATCAGTAAGTTTGCAGATGGCACGAAGATTGGTGGAGTAGCAGAAAGCATATGGAACTGTCAAAGAATACAGGAGAAGATGGACTGGAGAGTTGGGTGGAGAAGTGGCAGATGGAGTTCAATCCGGGTAAATGTGAGGTGATGCAGTTTGGAAGTTCTAATTCTAGAGCGAACTATACTGTAAACAGAAGAGGCTTGAGAAAAGTTGATGAGCAGAGAGATCTGAGAGTTCAGGTCCATTGTACCCTGAAGGTGGCTGCACAGGTAGACAGAGCAGTCAAAAAGGCTTATGTATGCTTGCCTTCACTGGATGGGGTATTGAGTATAAGAGCTGGCAGGTCATGTTAAAATTGTACAAGACTTTGTTTCAGCTGCATTTAAAGTACTGTGTACAGTTCTGGTCGCCACATTACCAAAAGGATGTGGATGCTTTGGAGAGGGTGCAGAGAAGGTTTACAAAGATGTTTTCTGGTATGGAAGGTGCTAGCTATGAAGAGAGGTTGAGTAGGCTTAGGATTCATTTTCATTAGAACAAAGGAGATGCCAAGACCATGAAGTTACACTGATTGAGGTTTACAAAATCATGAAGGGTATAGACAGGATGGATAGATATAAGCTTTTTTCCCAGGGTGAGGGATTCAATAATGAGAGGACACGTATTCAAGGTGAGAGGTGAAAAGTTTAAGGTGGATACACGGGGAAAGTACTTTACACAGAGGGTGGTAGGTGCCTGTAATGCGTTGCCAGCAGAGGTAGTAGAGGCAGGCACGGTAGATTCATTTAAGGTACATCTAGACAGATGCATGAGTAGGTGGGGAGCAGAGGGATACAAATCATTTGGAATTGGGCTATAGGTTTAGACAGTGGTTTTGGATTGGCACGGGCTTGAAGGGCCTAAGGCCCTGTTCCTGGGCTGTAAATTTTCTTTATTGTTCTTTGTTCAGTGAATAGTCAAGGTCTTTTTCCAAGGATAGGGGAGTGCAATCCTTGAGGACTTGGATTTAAGATGAGAGGGGAAAGATTTAAAAGCAACCTAAGGGGAAGTGTTTTCACACAGAGGATGGTATGTGTATGGAAGGAGCTGCCAGTGGGAGTCGTGGAGTTGGGTACAATTACAGCATTTAAAAGGCATCTGGATGGGTATTTGAATATGAAGAGTTTAGAGGGATATGGGCCCCAAGTGCTGGCAAATGGGACTAGATTAGGTGAGGACATCTGGTTGGCATGGATGAGTTAGACTGACGTGCCTGTTTCCGTGCTGTGCATCTCTGTGAGTCTATGATTGTAATCGTAGGCATTTTCCATGACACATTATCAGAGAGCATTCATAAGAGAAGCTGGGGCATGTCAGACAGGCAACATAATGAGATCATGCAATCAGAAAATTGATAACTCATGAACAGCAGAGGCAGCAGTACTTGGACACAAGAACATTTCATCAGTCTGCCTCATTACATGTTTGTGTGTCTGTCTCTGTGTTTTACATATGTTTACTTGTGTTGATTCTTCTTAGATGTTATAAAGTTGCTTTTTGATTTTAAAAATAGAACTGGTTTAGTTTTTAAAGCCAATCCATTGAAAAGAATTCTGTAAAATACCACACTTTGATGTTCTTGTCAATGCCAAGACCATGAAGTTACACTGATGAGGGGAAACCCCTGTTCATGTTTCTCTGGTGACAGTATGATTGTAGAGCTACTCAGAACTCCAGTCTGCATGTCTTGTGGTGAGCTGTGCTGTTGGTCGTGGCAGCAGTGGGAGAAAGACTCAAAAGTGGACTTAGAGCAAACTCATTTCTAACAGCATGTCGGCCTTCCTAAGTTAAACCTGTAAATATGGAAACCGAATATACAGGCACAATCTTCTATGATTAAAATGAAAATATGTGTTCTTGAGGTGATGATGTCAAACTGTGGAAAGAAACCTGACCATTTTCAGTTTACCTGCCTATTGTGAGACTCTCCGATTTCACCTACCTCCTGTGTACTGGGGTGTCTTGCAGCTATTATCTCTGTGTATTAGTTTTCCACATCTAGATAATGGTGGGCCACATTTTTGGTTTACAGTTACCAGTTGATTAATTACTTAGCTTGACATTGGTCTGTCGGGGCACTAAATATAGCAATGTAATTTATCTATGTTTTTACATTTTTGTTTTCTTTGAGTCATCTACAGGGTGGTGAGTGGAGTAGTTGCTGTACATGTAGACAACAGGGGTTCATCATCATTTCTTTACACTGTTATAGGTTAGTGAATGGGCTTGGTGTGTAAGGGAGCTGTTCAGTCTCTGTGCAGAGCTGATTTCAATGCACCATCCCTGACCTGCCATCTCGTGATTAAGGAGTTAGATCCCAGAAGAAGGTCAGTTGTCTCAGGGTGTTGTTTCAACCTGTCCTTAATTCTGAAGACTTGTTAACATATGAAGTCTCAATCTTGAGGCTAGAGTGTATCGTGGAAAATGGTCCCCACTGTGGAATTGATCTAAGCTCTAAGTGTTCATTTGTGTAGCACAGGACAATAAAAATTGAAACACTCGGCACAATGGCAGGCTTGCAAAGGATAATGGGGGACATTAACTTGCTAATAATTGTGGTTTTTTTTAGTCATGTGCCTGATGTGCTTTGGTAAAGACTGAGAAATGAAGATGAATGTCTCAAATCCCATTGGTTGAGACAGACCTCACCATCTCTTTATTTCTAGTTGTTCTGGTTGATGTGATTTTTGAGGAGATATGTAAATTGAAAAACCTGGAGCATTATTAAACAGTGATATTCTCAAAATTTGCTTCTAACTTTCCCTTACTCACTCTTAGTGAGACTGAGCTAGGTTCATGTCGGCATGTTCACTTCTGTGTCTGTCAAGGAACGTGGAGGCTGATATTGGACTGAGAGCGAGTTTTGAGAAGATTTGTAGCTCAGGTTGAGATTATGGATGTAGGTTTGCTCGCTGATCTGCAAGGTTCATGTTCAGACGTTTCGTCACCATACTAAGTAACATCTTCAGTGAGCCTCTGGATGAAGCATTGCTTTCTATTTATATGTTTGAGTTTCTTTGGGTTGATGTCATTTTCCTGTGGTAATGTCATTTCCTGTGCTGATGTCATTTCCTGTGTGATGTCAATTCCTGTTCTTTTTCTCAAGGGGTGTTAAATTGGGTCCAAGTCATTGTGTTTGTTGATAGAGTTCCGGTTGAAATGTCATGCTTCTAGGAATTCTCATGCATGTCTCTGTTTGGTTTGTCCTAGAATGGATGTGCTGCCTCAGTCGAAGTCTCCTTCCTTATCTGTATGTAAGGATACGAGTGAGAGAGGGTCATGTTATTTTGTGGCTAGTTGATGTTCATGTATTTTGGTGGCTAGTTTTCCGCCTGTTGTCCAATGTAGTGTTTGTTACAGTCCTTGCACAGTATTTTGTGAATGACATAAGTTTGGGTTCACCAAGTGGATGATACCTTTGTCATCACTAAATGAAACAAATTAGAGGAAACCTTCAAGACCATGAACAATACTCTTACTGGCATAAAGTTCACTAAAGATGAGGAAAACAACAACAAACTGCCATTCCTAGATGTCACAGTAGAGCGAATAGCCAATGGGGAACGTCAAATCAGCGTTTGCAGGAAAACAACACATGGATCAAATATTGATCAACAAAAGCAATCCTCCCAACATCCACAAACGAAGCTGCATCAGAACATTATTCAACAAGCCACCACACACTGCAGCACAGAGGAACTACGCAGAGCAGAGGAAAATCACCTACACAATGTGTTCAAAAAGAACGGGTACCCAATGAACACAGTCTGTGGATTTCTCAGCAACAAACCCATACAAGCAGACAAAACACGTTCAGAAACCCTAGCCATTACCCCTACGTGAAAGACTTCTCAAATGACTGCCAGACTACTTGGACCCCTTGGCATCATGGTAACCCACAAACCCAGCAACATACTAAAACAGCAGCTAGTTTACTTGAAAGACCCTATACAGACAACAAGCAAAACTAATGTCATTTACAAAATACGGTGCAAGAACTGTAATAAACACTACGTTGGACAAACAGGCAGAAACCTAGCCACCAGGATACATGAACACCAACGAGTCACAAAACGACATGGCCCTCTCTCACTAATATCTTTACATGCAGAGGAGGAAGGACACCACTTCGACTGGAACAACACATCCATCCAAGACAAGCCAAACGGAGTCATGCACAAGAATTATGGCATTCCAACTGGAACTCTATCAACAAACATATTCACTGGCATCCCATTTCTCACCCCCTGAGAAAAAGAACAGGAAATTACATCACCACAGGAAATGACTTCACCAGCCCAAAGATACCCAAACATACAACAGAAAGCAGGAATCAGCAGCAGTACTTAGTCTGGAGGCTCACTGAAGATGTTACCTAGTATGGTGACGAAACGTCTGAACATGAACCTTCCAGCTCAGCGAGCAAACCTACATCCAGTTGGGTGTGGGCTCCTGAGCATCTTCTCAAATATGTCTTTCATGTTGAATACATTGGGAAAATGTATCTTCTCTTCCCCCCCTTCGTTCTCTTCCCCCCCCTTCGTTCTCTTCCCCCCCTTCGTTCTCTTCCCCCCC
>NC_057744.1:37513729-37541465 GCF_004010195.1 Chiloscyllium plagiosum | reverse complement strand
TAACACTCCCCCACCTCTCCATTTCTTGCTGTTTCTTCCACCCCTCCATTTTCCCTAGGGAGAGTTGATGAAAGTGAGCAGTTTCTCCAAGCAAACATATCTTTGAAGCAATTTGGCCTCCAGTAGTGCACAATAAAAAGTGCAGGGGTTAAATGGGCCCTCTTGCAAGTGAGCAGTTCACACTTCATCGTAGCTTTTGTTGCCTTAAAGCTTGCAAGACCTGAGTACTGTCCCCCCCCCCCGTCCCCCCCCGGGGTCATAACACAAAGTTTGAGATACCCAGTTTTTTCCAGTGCAGTGAATTATTATGAATAACACTATGAGGAAGCAAAACTATTTATAGCTTATGCAATGATTGTGAATAAATATTTGTAAAGCAGGAATAATGGCAGGGTGTGGGTCACTTGGAGAGCCAGTAGGGATACACCAGAGGTTTTCTGGATAATTCCTGTACAAAGTGATGCTATCCATGAGATGTGAAGCCTGATCTTATTCTCCCATGTTTATATTCTTTTTTCTCAGCCTGAGTTTTGCTGCTGTTATCATAAACGTCCTATCTATTGCTGGCCACAGCTCCTTTATGGGGCACAAGCTGGAGAAATTGATAGTGGAGGGAGAGACTCGGGCAAAGAGCGGGAGTTAAAATATTTCGCTTTTCTGTAGCCTCCTTTTTGTTCTCCGTCACTCTTTACTAAATGCTGCAGACATATAATTAATTCTGTTGGCATTTGGGGTATTGGATCTCTCAGAGATACAGAAGAATTAAATCATGTATTCACAGCTGCTGCCACCTTCTGGGACCTGTGCATTCAGTCCATGGACTTCCATTTCCTCTACCCCTCTCCATAGCCACCCATTTATTATGTATTCCCCAGCTTTGTTCCTCCAACCACTCCCCCACCCCCATACATAACCTCATGCTTCTCCAGATTAAATTCCATGTCCAATTTTTATACCCTCTTAATGATTGGAGGATGTTAGTTTGTGGTAAAACTAGAGGGACAGGCTATACTAAGGGTAAGACCTACTGCTCCCAAGCTGTTCTCCAGTTTCTGATTGGTCATATCCAATGTCTGTTGCGGAAGGGTATGATGCTGGGTGGGTCAGGGCTAGGGTCATGGTTACCTGGCTGCTGTCCTCAAGTACCTGACCACACCAATGCTTGATTTGGCAGGCAATACGGCCCAGAACAACAAGAAAACCAAATCATTGATAATGAACCAATCATCTCTTCATGATCAAATACACGCAAAGTTTTTTATCATCTGCAAATGTTAAAATCATGCCTCTCATTCAAGTTTAAATTATTAATAAACTCCACAAAAAGCAGAGGATCCAACACTGTGATGTGACAAACCACAGGAAACTACTTTGCATTTGCAAAAACATCCATCAACCATTTGCTTCCTGTCACTGAGTGAGTTTTGAATTGGGTTTGCCACATTCCCCTGTATCCTATGCACTTTTATTTTTCTGACCAGCCTACTGTATGGAATCTTGTCAAATCCCTTATCAAAGTCCATGTGGACGACATCCACTGCGTTACTTAAATTCATTCTCCTTGTTACTTTCTCAAAAAATTTGATTAATTGAGTAAGACATGACCTTCCCTTGACAAAATCATTCTGACTATCCCTGATTGGTCGACACTTTACCAGGTAACAATTAATCCAAGTAATTTACCTACTACTAATGTCAAACTGACCACCCTTTAATTATTTAACCTATTCCTTAGCACTATTTTGAACAATAATTCAATGTTCACAAACCTCCAATTCTCTGGTATTTCACCTGTATCAAGTAAGAATTGGAAACTGATCCTCAAAGCTCCATAAGTTTCTTGCCTAGTTTTCTCTAACAGCCAAGGAAAGAATCAATCCAGCCGTGGTGATCTATTCAACTGCAGTGAGGTCAGTTCCTCCAAAATGTCTCTTCTCATTGTACAAATATAGAAACATACGAACAAGGAACAAGGGTAGGCAGCTTGGCTGTTGGAGCCTGCTCCATGCAATAAGCTCATGGCTGATCTGATTTTTAACTTCAACCCTGAGTTCCTGCATATCCCTGATGATCTTTCAGCCTCTTGAGAGTGGAAAATCTATCTATTAACTAAGGGGCTACAATTTCAAGATTATCAGCAAGAGAACTACAACAGAGATAGGATGCAAAGTCTTTATTCAGAGAATTGTTATAAGTTGGAATGTGCTGCCTGGGAGAATGTTGCAGGTGAGGTTTGAGAAGAGAGCTGAATATATATTTGAAAATGTTAACTTTAGAAAGCTAACGAGAAAGGCTGGCAAATGGGCATGGGGAACGATCACCAGACCCAAAGTGTTAACTTTGATCTCTCTGCACAGGTACTGCCAGACCTCCTGAGCTTTTCCAGCAACTTGTGTTTTTGTTTCTGATTTACAGCATCTACAGTTCTTTCAGTTTTTATTGTGACTGGGACTAGCTGGGTGACGCTTTTAGGAGCTGGTACAGACATTGATGGGCCAAACTCCTGCCTCTTGTACATAAAACTGCACTGCTGCCTCACAGCACCAGGAACCTGGGTTCAATTCCGTTCTTGGGCGACTGTCTGTGTGGAGTTAGCACGTTCTCTCCAGTTTCCTCTCTCAGTTGAAAGATGTGCAGATTAGATAGATTGGCCACGCCAAATTGTCTGTAGTGTCCAAGGCCCCGTTATTAACTGGGAGATGCAGGGTTACAGGTATGGGTAGGGGGTTGGGTCTGGGTGCGATGCTCTTCAGAGGTTCAGTATTGACATGATGGGCTGAATGGCCTGCTTTCACATTAGGGATTTTTGTGATTTCTGGGAAACTCTTTCTATACTTCTGCTTTAAAATATTTCAAGATTCTGTATCCAATGTCTTTTGAGGAATGGCATTCTAAAGATTCTTAAGTCGCTGCGGGAAAAAAAGGTCTCCTTATCGTTGATTTAAATGGGAAACCCCTTACTTTAAATGTGACCCCTAGTTGTAGATTTTCCTGCAAAAGGAAACATCACTTTTATATTCACCCAGTCAAGTCCCCTCAGGATCAATTAAATCACCCTGACTCTTCTAAACTCCAGATGATAAACATTTAGTCTGTCTGTCCTTCTGTCATAAGGCAATCTGCTCATTCCAGGTATTAGTCCAGTAAACCTTCTCTGATCTTCCAATGCATTAACATCCATCCCTAAGTACAGTGAGCAGTATTCCGGATGTGGTCTCGCTAATTGCCCTGTATAACTGAAGCATGACCTCTCTACTCTCGCATTCCATTCCCCATAACATAACCACAACATTCTATTAGTTTTCCTGATTACTTGGTGTATCTGCACACTAACCTTCTGTGTATCATGCACTTGGACACCCAGATCTTTCTTCATTTCAGGTGCAACATTCCACCATTTAGAAAGTCTGCTTTTTAAAACTTCTGTTCTGCCAAAATGGACAATTTCACACTTTTCCACAATGTGCTCCATTTGCTAGATCTTTTCCCACTCACTTAGCTTATCTATATATACCCCTTTATATACTCCTTATGTCCTCATAACTTACTTTCCTAACCATCATTGTGCCATCAGCAATTTTGGCCATTATACCTATGATCCCTTCATCCAAATCAATTGTATAATTTGCAAAGAGTTGAAACATGAGCACCAACCCCTGTGACACATCACCTATGGCATTCTGCCAGCCTGAAAAACACCCAATTATTCCTACGCTCTGCTTCCTGTTAGCCAGCCAATCTTCTTACCATGTCAAAACATTACCACTACTAAGTATACATTTTTACTTTCCGCAGTAGCTTTTGAAGTGGCACATTATCAAATGCCTTTTGAAAATATAAATGCAATGCATTTACATCACAAATTAATTTCAAAGATCTCCAATACATTAATTAGACATGATTTTCCTTTGACCGAACCATGGTCATATTCATTGTATGACCCTTTGATTTTTTTTGCTATAAATTCTGTGTCTGATGTATTCTCTCTCGTTACTGCCTGAGGAAGGATTAGATTAGATTAGATTAGATTATATTACAGTGTGGAAACATGCCCTTCGGCCCAACAAGTCCACACCGACCCGCCGAAGCGAAACCCACCCATACCCCTACATTTACCCCTTACCTAACACTACGGGCAATTTAGTATGGCCAATTCACCTGACCCTGCACATCTTTGGACTGTGGGAGGAAACCGGAGCACCCGGAGGAAACCCACGCAGACACGGGGAGCATGTGCAAACTCCACACAGTCAGTCGCCTGAGGCAGGAATTGAACCCAGGTCTCAGGCACTGTGAGGCAGCAGTGCTAACCACTGTGCCACCGTGCCGCCCACGAGCAGAGTGGGGGCTCTGAAAGCTTGTGGTTTCAAATAAATCTGTTGGACTATAACCCGGTATCATGTGATTATTTTTCTGACCCCCTTTCCCCCAGCCCCCTTTTCTTCCCCCTTGCCCGTATCCCCCTTTTCTGCCTCCCCTTTCTCCCCACTCTTTTCTGTCACCTTCCTCCCCACTCTTTTCAGCCCCTCTTTCCTCCACTCACCTTTTTATGTTGTCCCATCCTGCATTCCTCTTCATTTTCTGACCTCGCCACTGTGTTGAGTCTAGGCATTCCTGGCTTTCTTCCATGAGGATCAAATCGTTTGAGACTTTGAATCATAAACAGCATTGTGGAAAGCCTGTCAGGTATGAGGTAGTCCTCTGAACTGATGGACGGTTGAGACTCTGAAAGTATCTAACTGGGTCAATAGCATGAAACCCATCTCCTGGTAAGGAATCCAGAACAAGGGAGCACAGCATTTAAGTTACAGTGAAACCTTTCAGGGCTGATGTATTAATGAACTTCTTTATTCAGAGGGTAGCTGAAATGTGGAGCATCCTTCTCCTAAAAAGAAACGCAACTGAGGCCCGAGAAATTTCCAAAACTCAGATTGTAAGAGGTAAAGATATCAGTGTTTAAGTATATAAATGGAATTGAATATTGATCAGCGATGATATAACTAGATGTCATTGATCCACAGAGCACAGACACAGGCCCTTCGCCCCAACTCTTCCATGCTGACCAGATTTCCTAAATTGAACTAATCCCATTTGTCTGCATTTGGCCTTTATCCGACTAAACTTTTCCTATCCATATAGCTGTCCAAATGTCTTTTAAATGTTTTAATTGTACCCACCTCTACCATTTACTCTAGCAGCTCATTCCATATATGCAACACCCTTGTGTGGAAAAAGTTGTTTCTCAGGTCTCTTTTTTTAAAATCTTTCTGTTCTCACTTTAAACCTATCATTGAATCCCGACGGTGTGGAAACAGGCCCTTTGACCCAACAAGTCCACGCTGACTCTCCGAAGAGCAACCCACCCAGACCCATTCCCTTACCATCCTATACTGACCCCTGATTAATGCACCTCACCTCCACATCACTGAACAGTGTGGGCAATTTACCATGGCCAATTCACCTAACCTCCACATCTTTGTGGAGGAAACTGCAGCACCTGGAGAATATCTATGCAGATACAGGGAGTATGGCTTCTAGTTTTGGACTCAACTATCATGGGGAAAAGACCTTGACTATTCCCTTGTCTGTGCCCCTCATGATTTTTAAAATCTCTATAAAGTCACCCCTCAGCCTCCAGCGCTCCAGGGAAAAATATCTTGGCCCCTCCATAGAACTCAAACCTTCCTATTTCAGTAACATCCTTGTCAATCTTTTTTTTTTAACACCCCCTCTAGTTTAATAACACTCTTCTTATAACAGAGCAACTAGAATTGTATTCAGTACTCCAAATTTCACCTTATATTGTCTTGAACAGTTGTAACATGATGATCCTGCTCTTGTGCTCAGTGCTCTGATAGATGAGGGCAAGCATGCTAAACTCCACCAACCTGTCTACCTGTGACGCCAATTTGAAGGAACTATGTACTCGCACCGTAGGTGTCTCTGTTTGACAACACTCCCTAGGATCTTGTGATTATCTGTGTCAGTCCTGCCCTGAAGGTTTTGACTTTTAGGCAAGAACTTTCAGAAGAGGAGAAGGATATTTGCAAGTAAAGGGACGGCTAGAAAGTGGAACCTTCAAAGCTGAGATGATGACAGTCCAGAGACAAGTATGTTCCTGTTAATGTAAAGGGCAAGGCTGGTATAGGAAATACTGGATGACCAGAGAAATTGAAGCTCTGGTCAAGCTAAAGAAGGTTAGCATATACCAGGTATAGACAACAGGTATTGAATGAATACTGTTACAACATGGAGTTAACCCCCCCCCCCCCCCCCCCCCCCCCCACTAATTTAAACCAGCAACACAGAAAAGATTTACCCTGTGCCGTAATCTGTTAAAATTTGAGAGGCCAAGAACTACCCCAAAGGTCACTATTTAAAATAAAAGTTAACAACTTTATTTTTTAAAGTTTAACAGAGAATAATTAACTAAAAGCTATGTACAACTATTTTCTCTAACCTATCTTTTACTTTCCCTCCACAATACTGGTCCGATATAACCCCGATTAAGATTTACAGAAAAATTCAAATTTCAAAACCAGCTAGCTGTCGAATCTTCTCTTTGTAGATTTGCTCTCCAGGTCAATGTTTTTTTCTGTGCAAACTCCTTCTTGAGACAGGTATCTCTGAGTTCTGACCAGCAGCCTACATTTGTTGTCTTTTGGCAGTTCTCCCCCCAACTGTTCAATTTATTTTAATACTTATACCCCAAAGCATCAGATCGTTTCATTGGTTTTAATATTGTCAAACTTGATTGGAGGTTAGTATCTTGGGGTATAATTTAAACAGATTGGCCGAATTCAAATTTGTTTTTGTCTCATAGCAACTCAGGTACTGCGAGCTGCTGGACCGAATGTTACATTGTAAATTCTCCAGTACTCTGCGTGCTTGCTAAGTCCTTCACTCTCTCAAAGGTACAATACCCCTCTACGCCTTCATAACACCTCCCCCTTTAAGAAAAAATAAACCAGATGGCTTCATTTTATTTTCTATTCTTTAAACACACTACCATAACATACAGATAACTTTAATTTAAGTCACATTAACTTCTTCATATATAAATAAATAAATATATCTAACATTGAATAGATGTATCTTATCTGTACTTCATCAGTTAAATCTGCTATAAAGTATCTACAATTACATTCTTACGACCCGAAACATGTACTATTTTTAAATTAAAAGTCTGTAACATAAGGCTCCAATGAAATTGCCTCATATTCTTGTCTTTAAAGCATTTTAAGAACATAAGCGGATTGTGATCTGTGTGCAGAACTGTCTCCGACACATTGTTCGTGACATGCACATTAAAATGTTGTAAGACCAGTACCAAACTCGATAGTTCTTTTTCGATAGTGGAGTATTTCGTGGATGTTGAGTTTCTTCAAAAAGTAACCAAGCAGTTCAATCCCATCCTCCTCTTCCTGCAGCAGTACAGTTCCAACCCCTATATCACTAGCATCAATGGCAACTTTAAGAGGTTTTGAAAAGTTTGGTGTAGATTTCAAATGGTCAAATGTCTCCTGGCATTGTTCTGCCCACAGAAGCTTTGTGTTCTTCTTCAGCAAATCGATTAATGGTGCCAAAACACTGCTGAAGTTTCTAACAAACTTTTGATAGAATCCACTGAGTGCTAAGAATTGAAGCACCTCTTCCTTTGAGGTTGGTTGTGGAAATTCCTCGATGGCCTTCGTCTTTGATTCCATGGGGTCAACCTTCCATGACCGATGCTATGTCCCAAGAGCATCACCTCTGCTTTTGCGCATTCAGTTTTAAGTTTATTACCAGTTTTGCTTCTCGTAGTCATTCAAAGAGCACTGCCAACTCTACCATGTGATCTTTCCAGGACTTACTAAAGATCACTACATCGTCCAGACTGCGCAGTTTGTTAACCCAGCCACAACTCTGTCTTTGGAATGTGGCGGGTGTGTTCTTCATTCCAAAGGTCATCACTTTAAATTAATATAGCCCATTTGGGGTGACAAACGCAGAAATTTCTTTCACTGTCTCTAATAAAGGTACCTGCTCGTAACTACGCATTAAGTCCAACTTGGTGATGTAACTGGTTTGTTCAACTTTCTCTATATAGTCCTCCAATCTAGGAATTGGATAGGAGTCTGATTTTGTAACAGTGTTGACCTACTGATAATCCACACAGCATCGTTGAGACCCATCTGGTTTGGGAACTAAGATTCAGGCGGCATGGTGCCTCAGTGGTTAGCACTGCTGCCTCACAGCGCCAGGGACCTAGGTTCAATTCCAGTCTCGGGCGACTATCAGTGTGGAGTTTGCACATTCTCCCTGCGTGGGTTTCCTCTGGGTGCTCCGGTTTCCTCCCACAGCCAAAGATGTGCTAGTCAGGTGAATTGGTCATACTAAAATACCTGTAGTGTTAGGTTCATTAGTCAGCGGGAAATGGGTTTGGGTGGGTTACTCTTCAGAGGGTCAGTGTGGACTTGTTGGGCCGAAGGGCCTGTTTCCACATTGTAGGGAATCTAATCTAAGATGATCGGCAAGCACCACTTGATCTGGCTTGGTTCAGTGATGCCTTGTCGAGCATGGCCTCCACCTCCATCTGGACCTGTCAGGCTTTGAAAGGATTAAGCCGATAGGGGTGTTGTTTTATCAGAGCAGTATTCCCTACGTCTGCTTCATGTACAATAGCATTAGTCCTCCCCATCTGAATCTTATTTACGTCCTAATATTGCAGTAACAAACCTTTCAACTGTGTTCTGTGCTCATGAGACAGATAGTTTACTAATGTATCCAACTCCTCAAGGACTTCTACATTTTTAAATCTATTTTGAGGCACATCATCTGGATTTGATTCCTCACTCGGCGGGGCAGTAACTAACACCTGTTCCTCCAGTTCCTTCTCTCGAGTATAATACGGTTTCAACATGTTCACGTGACATACCCGATACCTTTTTTTCGTATCTGGCATCTTTACTGGATAGTTCACCTGATTCAATTTTTTCTCAATTTGACAGGGACCACTAAACCTGGCTTTGAAGGGATCTCTTATCACTAGTAACAGTACTAATGTGTCATCCCCTCGGGAAAACGTTTGAGTCTCAGAGCTTTTATCTGCCACCTACTTCATTGTATGCTGTGTCCTCTTTAGTTAATTCACCTACTCTATTTTATCTCTACCTCACCTCTGATACATAATCGAAGTGTGAGATCTCCAACTTTGATCCTGTCAATTTTTCTTTATTTAATTTCAAAGGGCCTCTTACTTCATGCCTGAATATTAACTTGAAGGAAGTGAACTGAGTAGATTCATTTGGGGCATCTCTAATGGCAAACAATACGAATGGGATACCTTTATCCCAATCACTCGGGTAATCCTGACTGTAAGCTCTCAACATGGTCTTCAAGGTCTGATGCCACCTTTCTAAAGCTCCCTGGGATTTAGGATAATGTGCACTTGTTTAAAGTGCTGTACACCTAAGCTATCCCTAACCTCTTTAAACAGCCTAGCGGTAAAATTTGACCCTTGGTCAAACTGAATCTCTATGGGAAACCCATCCTGTGTAAAGAAAGCTGCTAACTCCTCTGCTACTCTTTTTGCCTTGGTGCTCTGTAATGGAATTGTTTTCGGAAATCTGGTAGACACATACATTATGGTTAACAATTACTGGTTCCCGCTTTTGGTTCTTGGGAGGGGACCCACACAATCAGTTATAACCAAGTGAAAGGTTCTTCAAATGTAGGAATTGGCAACAAAGGTGCTGGTTTTATTACTGCCTGTAGCTTATCTTCCATTTGGCATATATCACACGTACGGCAAAAGTTAACCACATCCTTGTGCAGTCCAGAGAGAACGTGAGGGCTGCAGATACTGGAGATCAGAGCTGAAAATGTGGTGCTGGAAAAGCGCAGCAGGTCAGGCAGCATCCAAGGAACAGGAGAATCTACGTTTCGGGCATAAGCCCTTCTTCAGGGCTTATGCCCGAAACGTCGATTCTCCTGTTCCTTGGATGCTGCCTGACCTGCTGCGCTTTTCCAGCAACACATTTTCAGTTTGTGCAGTCCAGGCCAGGTACCTCTGAGTTCTGACTATCAACCTACATTTGTTGGTCTTTTGGCAGTTCTTCCACAACTGTTCAATTTGTTTAATATTTATATCCCAAAGCATCTGATCATTTCATTGGTTTTAATATTGTCAAAATACTAAGTTTAAACTTGATTGGATGTTAGTATTTTGGGTATAATTTAAACTGATTGGCCAAATTCGAATTTGTTTTTGCCTCCTAGCAACCCAGGTACTGCAAGCTGCTGGACCAAATGTTACATTGTAAATTCTCCAGCACTCTGTGTGCTTGCTAAGTCCTTCACTTGCTTAAAGGTACAGTACACCTCTACACCTTCATAACAATCGCTAGAAGAGCATTAGGGAAGTAGGAGTATACTTGAGGGAAATCAGGAGGAGATAACTTTGGCACATAGGAAAAGGATTCTGCAAATTCGTCAAGAACAAAAGCGCCTTAAAAATCAGCAAGGCCTAAAAATTCATCAAGAACAAAAGGGCCTAAAAAATCCTGTGTGGAATTACAGGAGATGGGTGCAATAACTAAATGCACATATCTCATCAGCATTTACTGTGGAACAGGATGTGGAAGCGAGAGAGCTTTTGGAAAGAAAGTGATTTCTTGAAAAGTCCATATTACAGAAGAGGAGGTGCTGGATGTCCTAAAATACAAAAATGTGGTTAAATCCCTGGGATCTGATCAGGTGTATCCTAGAGTGTTTTGGAAAGCTAGGTAACTGATTACTGGGCCCCTTGCTGTGATACTTAGATCATCAGTAGCCACGGGGAAGGTATCGGAAGATTAGAGGTTGGCTAACATGGTGCCATTATTTAACAAAGGTGGTGAGGAAACTGTTGACTGATGAGCCTGATGTCAGTGGTGGGTAGTTATTGGAGGAGCTTCTGAAGAGCAGGATTACAAAAATTTGGAAAGGCAAGGGCTGATTAGGGATAGTTAACATGGCTTTATGTGTGGGAAATTGTGCCTCACTAACTTGGTTGAGTCTTTTTGAAGAAATGACAAAGAAGGTTGATGAAGGCAGAACAGTGAACGTTGTCTATATGGGCTTCAGGAAGGTAATCAACAATGTTCCACGTGATAGACTGGTTAGCAAGGTTATATCACATAAAATAGTGGGAAAACTAGCCATTTGGAGATAAAATTGGCTCAAAGGTCGAAGACAGAGGATTGGTTGCGCTCTTTATTCCAAAAGGTTTGAGGGTTACTTTTCGGGTTGGAGGCCTTTGACCAGTGGTGTTGCTGAAAGGATCGATGCTCGGTCCTCTGTTAATTGTCATTTATATAAATGATTTGGATGTGAATATCGGAGGTGAGGTTAGTAAGTTTGCGGATGACATCAAAATTAGTGGTGTAGTGGACAGGGAAGAAGGTTACCTCGGATTACAACAGGACCATAATCAGGCAAATGGGCCAAGGAGTGATAAATGTGAGGTGGTGCATTTTGTAGGGCAAATCAGGCAGGACTTATGTACTTAATGATAAGGTCCTGGGGAGTGTTGCTGAACAAAGAGATCTTGGGGTGCACATTTATAGTTCCTTGAAAGTGGAGTCACAAGGTAGTGAAGATGCTTTTGGTACTCTTGTCTTTAGTGGTCAGTGTATTGAGTATAGGAGTTGCGAGGCCATATTACGGCTGTACAGGACTTTGGTTAGGCCACTTTAGGAATACAGCATTCAGTTTTGGGCTCCCTGGTATAGGAAGGAGTTGTGAAACTTGAAAGGTTTCAGAAAAGATTTACAAGGATGTTGCCAGGGTTAGAGGGTTTGAGCTATAGGGAGAGGCTGAATAGGCTGGTGTGTTTTCTCTGGAGATTTGGAGGATGAGGAGTGAATTTATAGAAGTTTATAAAATCATGATGGGCATGAATGCAATGAATAGTCAAGGTCTTTTCCCATAGATAGGGAAGTCAATACTGGAGGGCATAAATTTAAGATGTGAGGGGAAGGATTAAAAACAACCTAAGGGGCAATGTTTTCAATTGGAGAGTGTTGCATGTATGGAATGAGCTACCAGAGGAAGTGGTGGAGGCTGGGACAATTACAACAATTAAAAGGAATCTGGATGGTTATATGAACTGGAAGGATTTAGAGGGATATGGGCTAAATTCTTGTAAATGGTCTCTAGATTAATGGATATCTGGTTGGTGTGGACAAGTTGGACCAAAGAGTCTGTTTCTGTGCTGTACATTTCTATGACTCTCTAAAATACAACACCAAACATTTATCTGAATTAAACTCCATCTGCCATTCCTTGGCCCACTGGTTCAGTTGATCAAGATCCGGTTGTACTCTTCGATAATCTTCTTTACTATCCACTATGCCACCATGAGTTTACTAACTATACCTCCTGTATTTTATTCAAATTATTTATATAAATGATAGACAACAGTGGACCCAGCACTGATCTTTATGTCCTATCGCTGATCACAGGCCTCCAGTCTGAACAAGAACCCTCTATTACCACCTTTTGTCTCCTACCGTCAAGCCAATTCGCACCCAGTTGGCTAGCTCTGACTGGATTCCATGTGATCCAGCCTTACCAACTAGACTACCATATAGAACCTTGTCAAAGGCTGTGCTAAAGTCCATGTAGACATACACAAAACCATGCTGACTTTCCCTAATCAGTCCTTGCTTTTCTAAATACATGTAAATCCTATCTCTCTGAATCACTCGAACAACTTCCCCACTACTCACTGGTCTGTCATTTCTGGTTTTTCCTTGTAGCCTTTCTTGAATAATGACACAACATTAACCACTTTCCAGTTTTGTGGCACCTCACCCATGGTCAATGATACAAATGTTTCCACTAGGAGCCCTGCAGTTTCTTCCCTAGCTTCCCACAATGTCCTTGGATACACTTGATCAGGTCCCAGAGATTTATCTACTTTTATGCGTTTTGAAATGTCCAGCACCTTCTCTTCAGTAATATGGACTCTTTTCAAGACATTACTGTTTGTTTTAGAGTTCCCTAGCTTCCATTTGTTCCTCCTCGGTAAATACTGATGAGAAATATTCATTTAGGATCTCATCAATCCCCTGTGGCTCAACACCTGGATGACCATGTTGATCTTTAAGGGACCCTCTTCTTTTCTTTGTTACTCCTTTGCCTTGAGAAACTTGTTGAACCTCTTTGGTTTCTCCTTACTTTACCTGCCAAAGCTTTCTCAACTCCCCTTTTTGCCCTCCTGGTTTCCGTCTTAAGTGTATTCCTGCGCCTCTATACTCAAGGAAATCACTTGATCCCATCTGCCTATACTGAACATTTGCATCCTTGTTGTTTTTGACCACGGCATCAATATCTCTAGTCATCCAGTGTTCGAGTCATCCGTCAGCCTGCCCTTTTACACTAATAATAATGTGCTGTCCTAGAACTCTCATTATCTTGTTTTTGAAAGCCTCCCACTTGCCAGATGTTCCTTTACCTGCAAACAGTCTCCCCCAATCAACTTTTGAAAGTTTCTGTCTAAACTGGCCTTTTCCCTATTTAGAACCTTAACTTGTGGACCAGATGTATCCTTTTCCATAATTATTTTAAAACTCATAGAATGATGGTCACAAGTGTCAAAGTGCTCCCCCACTAACACCTCAGTCACTTGCCCTGTCTTATTTCCCAAGAGGAGATCGAGGTTTGCCCTTTCTTTAGTAACGCCATCTAAATAAATGGCCAACCAATCTTGTGTTGAGCAACTGTCTCTTGATCTTACGTTTCTATACAGTGATGAAAATGACCGTATGTCTGTGGGAGGATAAACCTTTTCGCTTATGCAGGACAATGTGACGGCTCTTGGAGGAAGGCCTTCGTGCAGGATGCAGTGTGTGTAGGAGGCAGTTACTGTTCATGACTTCAGAGATTAGTAGCAAATACAGTGAATGACAAGGCCCATATCCCCAGGGAACGCCATATTGCACATGAGAGCTTACACAAAGAACACAAATCACATTCTTAAATTCAAATGTATGTGCTTGAATAATTTGACTCTGAGCTAAATTAATATGATGAATATGCTGTCTGAAAGGGAAAAACAAATCGTGCTTTTCAAACCCAGAAACAGCAGGTGTTCAACTTTAATCACTTTAGCCATTTTCAAGCAAAAAATCTAAATTTACTGATTTTTATATCGTTGTTGCCTGTCAGCATTGATGAGACATGCAATGCAGTGATCGGATTAAAAGGGATGACAGATTGCTGAAACAAAAGCCAATGGATGTGCTGCTGACTTGAACACACTTTAGAATATATAACTTTACTGGTTCAATGTGTGCAGCTTTAAGATTGGGCATGGATTAGATATTTTGTTCTCTGCTCTATTAGATTTGTTTAATTCATGTATTTAATGACCAGGCATTGTTAAAATGCAACCTACGTAGTTTTCCTAACTGGCTAATCAAATGGAAATTTTTGGCTAGTCTAACTGAGCATAATTCTGTAATAAATATGCTCCTGCTTTATCTCCCTGGGCTATACTGCAGAGTTCTATTGTGCATCATGAGAGATGGCCCTGCTCAATGACCCTGCTAGAAGTAAGAAATAGCGTTATGATTTGATTAGTGAAGTTATAAAAGTTTAACCCTATTGGACATCAGTTACTCAAGTTGTACATGTGTTTTCTCTTTTAAAAAATGCCTGTTTTTGTTGTTGGGTATCCACATTGAATGTATGTGGGGAGTTTTGAGCATTTCCTTTGCTGTTTGAAATACCCTGGCCTGTGGTATGTGCTATTTATTCCAAAAGGGCTAATGAATTTGCTTGTAGTCCACTGCCTTATAGCTATTCATAAAGTGAAAGTTACATTCTGTGTGATTTTCTTTAGCATTGCTTTTCATCTTCCATCCACATTGTTCAGATAATTGTTTTTCACAACCTTTTTAACATTGGACTCTGCTTAGACACAGTTCCACAGTCAGAAAATCTTACATGTATCTGGGTATAGAGTCTGTGTTGCATTTTACTTTTAAACAGTGAATTGCTTGGAGGAAGTCAAGATGAGCTCAATGTCATGTGCAGTTTGTGAGGGTGGGGGAAGAGAGGAGGAACACCGCACTGAAAGTCAAAGCAAGAGTGCTTGATTCAATTGAAAACTTACTGATATTGTTGAAATAATTCCTCCTGTAGTAATAGAAGTGGAAATAGGATGATTTAGAATAGAAAGTTCAGGAGAAAGCAAAGGTATGACCTTCTGGTTTGAAAAGGATATATTATGCAAAGAGTTCGGAATCTCTCCTAGCCTGGCCCTAATACGCTGCAGCATACACAGTCAGCCTGAACAGTGTTACATGGCCGCTCAGAAGCCAAGCTTTGTTTTCAGTTAATGAGTGAATGTCATGTTTTATATAAAGACTTTTAACATGAACTGTTCATGTCTCCGCTGAGCGTTTTGAGCAGTGAAATATCTGGCAAGCACATTATTGCTGCACATACCCCTGTGTTGCTCTTGGCTGCTGTTGAGCTCCATGCTGTCGGTCCTAATCCTGTGGGACTCAGCCTACTACAGAGCAGCTGCCTTAGCCTGGCAAATTGAGCATGAAACGGGTAGTGCGGAAATGGATTAACGGGGATCTCAGTGACTCCAGTGATAAACATTCTGAATGATCGCCGTGTGGTCTGCTCGATAAAAACGATGGATTTTTGCAGATTGATCAACCAAACATTAGGCGAGCGGATGTTTTTCTTGCTGCATAGTTCCAGCATTTAGCTAGTGTCTGGACATGACTCAAGGATCTGCTGAACCTCTGCTGGTCTGTATATTGTAAGAAAAGCATTGTTAGGAGAGGTAAGTAAGAGGCTGCAGTGGGATGCTCCCTTTTGAAATGGAAGTTATTCAGTGCTGGCAGAGCTTTGATCGTTTGACACCTTGTTCAGAGAACCTTTTGTTATCTAAGAACTGTATACTATCAGAAAGACAGATACTTTGTGCCATTCATGAGCTTTTCCTTCTCATTAAATTCTGTTTTGTAAGAGCCTCATATAATTGTCATGCGCAAAAAACAAATTAATTTCCACAACCATAATCTGAGGTTTAAAATAGATTGGCAAAATGGTTTTAATTTTGTCAAATTGCATACAGATTCCAGCTTTTTGTTTTGGTAAAGATGTTAAAGGATTTAGCAAATGAATAGCTGGTCCTTCTCTTTAACTATGTGTTGTGCTTTATTGCATCCAAGAGAGGTTACGTGCGTATGTTTTTAAACAATGCTTAATATGTTAACCCTTTGGACCAGATCCTCTGTTTGAATATGAAGTTCTCTTGAGTGGACGATCCATTTTTAAATATAGATTTAGTCTGGCTGGGTATCACTGGTTGATGAGACCCTGTGTTAACCAGCAGGTAAAAATGTCACTGATTGTAGTTATTTGCTCTTACACTGCAATTCCCACAACATGGACATAATATACTTCAGGGTTAGCAGTGAGGGTTAAACCTTCGTGTGTTATTTAATGAATAGTTTGGCCTTGACCTAATTTTTTTTATCTTACATTCCCTTCCTGATGACCTGACCTTGTGTAGCTGGCGCTGACAGAGGAGCAGAGTGATACAAGCAAGAATGGAGCCGACACCAAAGAACTTGTGTTTCTGGTTCAGGTCTCCTGTCAGGTAAGGTTACATAACCTACTGATTAATCCAGATGAGCCCCTGTACTGATTCATTTTGTGTTCTATGATATAACTAGTGCAATAGAATGATGTGTTTGTAGAAGCAGATCGGGGGGGGAGGGCGATAGCTTTGTGATATTATTGCTGGACTATTAATTCAGAGACCCCCATAATGTTTTGGGGATCTGGGTTTGAATCCTGCCATGGAGATGGTGGAATTTGAATTCACTAACAATCTGGAATTAAGGAAATCTGCCACCTGGTCTACATGTGACTCAACACCCACAATAACACTTTCAGCTCTTTGGAAAATTCGGCATGAGCAAATAAATGCGTCCAACCAGTGATACCCCCATTCATTGAATGAATATTAAATAAAAATGATACTTGAAGCATTGAATACAAAAGGAAAAGAAAAACACTGACCTCAATATGAGAGACAGGATCCTTGATCAATTAGGTTGTACCTGGGTTGGTCCAATACTGCAAAATGCTATTAGGCTACTTGTCTGTATGTTACATTCAGACACTCCAATCTGAAGGATTTTAGCATTGCCTTCACCATTGCAATCAGTGGCCAGATTTAAGCATAAGTTCCAAACTATTCCAGTCCATTATGAAGTCCATTTCCCTCTTTCATTACTCATTGACATCTTCAAGGTACTCCATATGAGCAATACTTTTGAGGGTTCAGTAGAATGAATGTTGGGAAGACTACATTTGAATATGCTCCATAGTTCTGGAAGTAATAGAAAGGCTGGTTACACTGAAAAATCATAAGTCACCAGAACCTGATTGTACAAATTCAAAGATACTGAAAGAAATAGGGTGGAAATTACACTGGTATTGTAACTATCTTTAGGCATAATTCTCCAATCTTCCTGAAATATAGCGATGACATGAGAGGACTGGAGAATTGTAAATCTTGCAGCTTTGTTCAAAAAAATTGTATAAGGATAAGTCCAGCACGATAGGCCAGATAGTTTAAGCCTATTGTTGGGACTGGTTTTAGAAGCATTAATTTGGGTCAATATTAATAATCGCTTGGACAAATGTAGATTAATTAAGGAAAGGCGGTCAATTTATTAAGGCATATTGTGTTGGGATTTCAGTTCGGAAAAGTGTTTGGAGAAACTTTGGTTGATCCTTTTAGAGAAGAGAAGGGTCAGAGGAGATTTGAAAGACATGTTCAAAATCTGAACAGAGTAGGTAGTGAAAAATTCTTCCCATAGTGAAAGTGCCGAGAACCAAAGAACAGTGATTTGAAGTAATTCGCAGAAGCACTTTGAGTCTAAGAGCTGCAGTGTAATTAGGGTACTAAAACAGGCCATCAATGCCATCTCTCTCAAACAATCCCAATAATAGTCTGTGCCAATTCTTGGTGACAAAAAAAATCCAGAAACAGACAATCGGATCAATGGAAAGAAAATAGTGTATATAGAAAATATTGAGAAATATTGGATCCTTATTGACAATAACTTGAAATTATCGCCAGAATGTTTAGCAGCAGTGAGTAAACTAAATCAGATGTCAGGATGCAGTAAAATATCAATATTGAGGAGTAACAGTAACATAAACCAGGGAGAACTAGCCAATTTGGTGCAAAATTGGCTTGAAGGTAGAATACGGAGGGTGGTGGTAGAGGGTTGTTTTTCAAACCGAAGGCCTGTGATCAGCGGTGTCCAGAAGGTTATCTGGGAATAATAGCGAGAGTTTGATCAACTCAGCCAGAAGACGAAAGTGAGGACTGCAGATGCTGGAGATTAGAGTCGAGGTTAGAGTGATGTTGGAAATGCATAGCAGGTCAGGCAGCATCCAAGGAGCAGGAAAATTGACATTTCGGGCAGGAACCCTTCATCAGAGTGGATAAGGAGGCTTTCAGCATGCTTGCTTTCATTAGTCAGATGAGGAGTTGGGATATCTTGTTGCAGCTGTATGAAACGTTGATACTGCCACACAGAGTTCTGCATGCAGTTCTGGTTGCTCTACTATAAAAAGTATATTATTAAACTAAAAAGAGTTTAGAAAAGATTTGCTAGGATGCTGTCTGGACTGGAAGGCTTGAATTATCAGGATAGACTGGGACTTTTTCCCTGGAGCGTAGGAGGCTGAGGGGTAACTTTATATCATGACTATAAAGTCATGAGGGGCATAGATAAGTTAGATAGCCAACAGCTTTCCTCCATTGTAAGAGAGTCTAAGGTGAAAGAGAGAGATATAAAAGGGTCCAGAGGGACAAGTTTTTCACACAAGGGGTGGTGAGTGTCTGGGATGGGCTGCCAGAGATAGTGGTGGAGGCGAGTACAATTTTGTCATGGATAGGATAGATATGAAGTTTGAGAGGTCCATTCAGCAGTCTAATAATGGCAGGGATCAAGCTGTTCTTGAACCTGTTGGTATGTGTGTTCAAGCTCTGCTTCTTCTGCCAGATGGCCAGCAGGATATTTGACACCTTATTTCAAGGTTTATTATCCAATTTTGGCAATTGATGATCTTGATCAGTCAACATACCATTACTATTAGGATTGGAGTCGGGCAATCAGATAAGAATCGTTAGGTAAAATGCTAAAGTAAATGTTCTGTTTAAAAAAAGGACTTTCTGTGAACAGTAAAAAAATTGGTATTCTTTAAAAGTATTTTTGTGTGCTGACCTGTGTCCAGCAGTCTTCTAATCCTGTTGATGTGGAGATGATTCCTTTATAGAGTAATGTTGGTACTACTATTCAGGTTGTTCCTTCAATGAACAATAAACTGAGCATAAACAGCTGCATTGATAGGAAATGCAGTCTGATACTCTATATTTCTTCATACAGACAAAACTGCAAGCTTTTCAATTGGCCACTGGTCTGAAATTCATCCATTCCAGCTTCAGACTTTCTTTTGTACCTTTCCTGGCTTTCACAAGTAATTTGTTGGTAGTGCACTTTTATGTTCTGGCTCACCAAGTTATTTAATGGCATTTAACTCGTGACAGAGGACACAGTTTCCTGGAGTAATCAGCTCTGAGCTTTTTATTGGTTGTAAACCAAGTCTGGCGGTTGACCTTACTTCTGTAATTGAGACACAATTGTCCCATTAAGTTTTATATATCTCTGCTGGTGCAGGTTCTGACTCTGGCAATGTGATGGTTTCCATAATCTCAACAATCAATCTTTGTTTGAGTATGGTAAGTGTTGGCCAATCACATGGAGCTGAGTTTGGTTCTGTCCTCACCCTCAGGTGCCCTTGGATGATCCCTGGCAGCGGGGTTATTGGATTGTTAATAACAATGATAATAACATGAGCATTAACAGTAACAATACCATGGGCTCATTTTTGCCGTTCTTGTTCCAGGACAGATGTAGCACTTCTTCTGTCACTTTTACTGTGCTGAGAACAATTAGTATAACACAGACCAGTGAACAGGCCAGTCATGTCTGAACTAATGGGGCTGTCTAATGTGAACTGGAAATGCAGAAACAAATTATTTGCCAAAAGTGAAAGTCAAAGTTTAAACACTCGAGCGTGATGTTATTCCTCTTGCTAAGAATTGTTACTGCTTTTTTTAATGATGGTAACTGAAGACCCAATATTGTTCCTGGATAAAAAAAATGTACTTTGTAACTGTGGAAGTTGTAAAATTATATGCTCAGCAAGGTGATGTGGGTTTGTAAAATCTGCTGTCTTCACAAACTGTTCACTCTCTCGTCACTTCATAGCTCTCCCTCTTTGTGAATCTTAATTAATTTGAATTGCATGAGCTTTGCATAGTTTTGAGATATATCTTCCAAAACCATTTTCCAATATTTAACTAGTCGGTGGAGAAAATGACTTAAAGCAACTGTGAAACATTGCTCTTGTGCATTTACCAACTGCCATTTTCGGTCATGTGGATGATATTCCTATAATTTCGATGCCAGTTGTTTACCTTGTTCCTGTTGTTGCTGAACTTTCCATCCTAGAAACATCTAAGATCTTGACATTCCTCTAAATCTGAATGCTTGCACATCCCTGACCGCCTTTAAACGTTGCTGTACCTTCACATGCCTACGTTCTGAGCACTGGAATTTTCATTGTCTTTCTAACTTGCCTCCTTTTAAGATTTTGCTTAAATGACGTGTACAGATGGTTTCCTGGTGATAGTGTAGTCAATGCTGATCAGACAGTGCCCCTGTTGTTATACAACCATTGCCGAGATTATTATGTAAACAGTGCCTTGAATACCTTGCTGGCAAGGTCCATGGGCTGTTTTAGCTATGTCTATGTAGCTGTGTAGGGCAATGATGAAACAGGTGATTAGATTAGATTTTCAGATTACATTAGATTAGATTACATGACAGTGTGGAAACAGGCCTTCAGCCCAACAAGTCCACACCGACCCGCCGAAGTGCAACCCACCCATACCCCTTCATTTATCCCTTACCTAACACTACGGGCAATTTAGCATGGCCAATTCATCTGACCTGCACATCTTTGGACAATGGGAGGAAACCGGAGCACTCGGAAACCCACGCAGACACGGGGAGAACGTGCAAACTGCACACAGTCAGTCGCCTGAGGCGGGAATTGAACCCGGGTCTCTGGCGCTGTGATGCAGCAGTGCTAACTACTGTGCCACCGTGCCGCCCACAATGATGTAAAGAAGGCAGGCAGTGAATGGGTTAAATGAAACACATTCACTTAGATTGAAACAGTTTCAGCTTTTAACCATGTTCAATCACGGAGCTTTCTGTGTACCACTGAGCTAAATAAGAAGCAAACTAAAAAGATCAATAATTGGACTGGAACAGTCCATTCATCAAGAAACTCTGACAGCGAAAGGAGTGCACACTGTGGAGAAATGCTGAGCTTGCATTTGTAGTGTGGATTGGCAGCTCTACAGTCAGAACATGAACAACAAAGCCTCTCCTAATTGTGCAGCAATTGAAAAGATTGTCCTACATTTTTTTTAAACAAACGTTAGCAGCGTTTGTACCTTCCAGCAGGGGAAAATCTTTTCTCTCATACGCCCTTCCCCAACTTTTGATTCCAATTCCTGCTATTCCTTGATCTCTAATCCCACTGTGGCTAACAGCATTTTGTAGCACCAGTGAACCTCCTTACTTGGTGTATGATGTAATTAGGGTATGTGATTTGAGCATATGATGGCATCTTGTAATGTATCCTATGAATTTCTATATAGAATGTGCCTCAGAATTTATCATCAGAACACTGCATCAAGCAGTGAAAATCTCTGTCTGGATGACCGCTGATGTTCTACTTGTGGGGAACCTAACTGGCTTTAACTTGTTAATCAATGGAAATGGAAGTCAAGAAATTGAAAATATGATGGGCAACTGATTACCAAATTGAGAAGTATGAGTGCTAATTTGAACAATACAATAATGTTTGTAAATTGCTGATGTCCCAAGTTCGCTCCCTTGTTTCTTTGCTTCTGTGCTCAAACCCAGGATCCTCTATATTTTTATTCTGCTTTGTGAGCTTGTGCACCTAAACATTGTGTCTGGCATTTAATTATTTATTAATGTATATTTCTACTCCTTAGTCTTCCTCACAAAACATTTCAAGTCATATTTCTCCGCATTGAATTTTCTGACACATCAGTGCCCAGTCTGCTGGCCTGTTTCTCACTATAATTGACCACCATATCAGTTTCTGTATTGTCCATAAATTTTGATATTGAAGCTTTGGTACCCGTTGACTTCTGGAGGCAAAGCTTTTGCATCTTTGTCCAAAAAACTGTCACATTTATGACTCTGTTCCTGTCCCTTTAACTGACTATCAATTTAGATTGCCTCTTTCCTTTTATAGTACCATGTGTCTTCTATTTTATCAACAAAGTCCTTATTGCAGCAAACATTGAAGACTCATTTATACGCAAGCAGTGCACACTTTGTAATCAACGTAACTATTGTCTGATATTATTCGTGTTTTCGAAATAAAATGAGTCACAGACAGAATTTTGAATATGTATTGCTTTTCATGAACTGATTGCTGAACATCTTTTTTGGGGGGATTGGAGGAGTGAAAACAGAGTCGGGGAATATCTTTTATCTTTCAAAGACTTTCTGATTTTTAAGAGCAGCTGGAGATATCAAAACTTGTGGAATGGAGTTCTTAAGGTCTTTGTAATTATTTTGTAGCATGTGGACATCTCTGGCAAGGTCAGCATTTATTGACTTTGGGAGGTTGATGGTGAGTTTAACCTTGTCAAACTTCTAGAGTATTATATGAAGTGCTACTAAGTTGTGTTTTCCAAGATTTTGACTGAGAATGGATGAGCAGTTATACATTTCCAAATCAAGGTGGTGTGTGACTTAGAGCAGAGCTGGCATTGATGGCCCTCCTTATAGAGGACAAAACCTAGGTGATAGATATTATGGGTTTGGGAGATGCTATTGAGGAAACCTTGGCAAGTTGTTGCACTGAGCTGAAAATGTGTTGCTGGAAAAGCGCAGCAGGTCAGGCAGTATCCAAGGAACAGGAGAATCGACGTTTCGGGCATAAGCCCGAAGAAGGGCTTATGCCCGAAACGTCGATTCTCCTGTTCCTTGGATGCTGCCTGACCTGCTGCGCTTTTCCAGCAACACACTTTCAGCTCTAATCTCCAGCATCTGCAGACCTCACTTTCTCCTCGAAGTTGTTGCACTGAATCTTGTAAGTAGTAAACATTGCAACCATAGTGTGTTGACAAGTGGAATGTTCATTAAGTATACAAGTACCTTTGACCTGAATACTTTAAAACTTCATTGTTGTTATTGGAGCACTACCCAACCAGGCAAATGGAGAGTATTCCATCACATCATCTGACTCCCTAGAACCTTTCCATTAAATGCAAGAAACAGGTCACCAGCTATAGAATACTCTTTCTCTGACTTACTGGTGCGACAGCAGTATCTGTATAGCAAGTCCATTTAAGTTTAGATGAATGGTAATCCCAGGTCATTGCTGATAGAAGATTTGGCAGTGATTATGCTGCTGAGTAGCCAGGGAAAATTATTTCTAATGGGCGATGATAGTTGCTTGGCACTTGTGTGTTCTTAATGTTGTTTATTACTTAGCAATCCAAGTCTGAATGTTGCACAGTCTTGCTTGATGAGGGAGATTGGCTGATTCTCCTTGGTGCCTTCAGTGCCAGAGTTAGAAGAGAGTCAGACCTCTGGAAAGGTATGATTGGCAAACAAGGTGCAGAGAAAGTAAAGAGCCATCAAGTTAAACACAGAAAAGGCCCTTTGACCCATCGAGTCTGCACTGACAATAACTGCCACTAAAGGTGTGTTTATCCCAATTTCCTGCACTTATCTCATATTTTTGAATGTTATATTTCAAAGGCTCATCCAAATATTATTTGAATGTTGTAAGGTTTCTGGCCTCCACTACCATCCCAGGCAGTGCATTCCAGATTCCTATCGCCCTCTGAGTGAAAATATTTTTTTCAAATGCCCTCTGAATCTCCAGTCCTTTACCCTGACACTGTGCCCCCTTTCGTTGGACCACTTAGCCGAGGAGGGATATGGATACTCACCCTATCCATATCCCTCCTCATCTTAGACACTTCAATCATGACCTCCTCAACATTCTCTGTTCAAAGAAACCAATCTATGCTTGTCTGCTCTCTCCTTGTAGCTCAATTGTTCCATCCCAAGGAACATCCTGGTAAACCACCACTGTACCCCCTTCTTATAGTGAGGTGACAAGAACTGCACACATTCTTCAGCTATGGCCTAATCAATGCTCAGAACGACTCCAACATTACCTCCTTGCTCTGATACTCTATGCCACGACTGATTAAAATAAGGAGTCCCATAAGCTACTTTAACTATCCTCTTCATGTGCTCTACCAACTTCAGGGATCTGTGAATAATTACCCCAAGATTCCTCTGTTCCTCTGAGATACCTAATATCTGTCATTCAGGGGAATAGAGCTTGAGCCATCTGGGACGGCTAGAATTAAGATGAGGCTAACACCCTCATCTCTGGCATCAATCTGGTGAACCTCCTCTGCATTGCCTCCAAAGCCAGTACCTGTAAATCCTTCCTCATGTAAGGAGACCAGGACTGCGCACAACACGCCAGGTGCGGCCTCACCAACACCTTGTACAATTAAACCAGAACCCCTCTCCTTTAAAATTCAATCCCTCGAGCAATGAAAGGCAAAATTCCATTTGCCTTCCTGAATATCTGTTCCGCCTGCAAATCAACTTTTAGCGATTCATGTATGAGCACTCCTAAGTCCCTCTGCACAACACGCTATCTCTTGCAACTTAGTTGTTCCAATTTCCTGCAGCATCGCACAAACACACCCCTTGGCAAAAAGTGCATCATCTTGCACTTATTCGGGTTAAATACCATCTACCACTGGTCTGCCCAACTCATTTCCATTTTCCTGTGACCTACAGTGATCATCTTCACTGTCAATTATCCTATCCATCTTGGTGTTATCTGCAAACTTGCTTAACATTTGCCCCCATGTTTTCATCTGTATCATTTATGTATGTTTCAAACAGTAAGCATTCAAGTACTGATCCTTTGATGCGCTGCTAGACACTGGCCTCCAGTCAATCAAACAGTTTTCTTCCTAAGCCAGTTTCTGATCCATCTCTCCAAGTTTGCCTCAATTCCATGTGCTTAAACCTTCTCAATCAGTCTTCCATGTGGGACCTTAAAATCCATTTGCTAAAATCCATTTAAACAATATCAACAGAACTTCCCTTATTGATACACTTGGTCACATTTTCAAAAAATTCTAACAAATATGTTAGACATGATCGCCCTCTGGCAATGCCGAGCTGTCTATTCCTAATTAATTCCTGCTTTTCCAAGCGGATGTTAATTCTCTCCTTCGGGATTTCCTCCAATAATTTCCCTACCACTGACGTGAGGCTCACCTGTCTGTAATTTCTTGAAAAGTGGAACCACATTAGCCTATCCTCCAGTTTTCTGGAGCTTTCCCCATGACCAGAGAGGAATTAAAATTTTTTGTCAGAGCCACTGCAATTTCCTGCATTGCATTGTGGAATGAAGTTCATCTGGGCCAGGGAATTTGCCTAATATTAAGTCTATCAAAGCTTTTAAAGCCTCCCCATTTCTTTTGTCAAACCATGCAAGGTTTTCACAGTCCCTTTTTCTGAATTCTGTACTAATGTTCTCCTTTACCAGAGTGAAGACTAAACAGATGTATTTATTTAACAGTCTTACAATATCTTGCTGGTTCACACAGATCATCCCCTGAGTCCCTAATGGACCCTACTCTTTCCCTGGTTAATCTGTTCTCTTTAACATATTTTATAAAATATTTCAGGATTCTCCCTAATCTTATTTATATTTTCTTCCTGTATAGTGCAAGATGTTTCTTACAAGGGCAAACTATTCTAATTTTATAATTATATCAGCTGGAGAAGAATTTCAAACTTACATTTATGCTACCATCTTTACATCCTTAGCACATGCAAAACCACACTGATCCAATAAATCAGTTTAGAAAATCTGAGACTTTGTAGTAATTACAACAACCAATTAACGGCAATGTCCCTCGAACAGGAAAGTGATGAAAAAAATACTAAAAATGCTGGAAATACTCAGCAGGTCACACAGCATCTGTGCAGAGAAACTAATTAATGGTTCAGGTCTGTGATCTTTCAGCAACACTGCAAGTAGTTTGAGATGTTGTAAGCTTGAGTGATTGAAAGGTAGCAGGTGAAATTGTTGTGGACCAGGCCAGGCTGCCTCAAAACATTTCAGGAAAGTAGCCCAGACCCTAACTTTATGAAGTGTTTTAAGCAGGTATAAGGTGGATATTCCCGGAGTGATGCAGCTGGTCCAACCACTCAGTTTTAAATGAAACAGAATTTATTTGCAGATTAGTGAATGAAACGCAAGCGAAAAAAAAGAATTCAGGGCCACAACTATTTGAAAACCCGACCAACACGGTATCTCCTGCAACATACCATAAACGCACCCTTTGGCAAAAAGGTATATTCAAACACAAGTTCTTGCAGGAGGTAGAGATTACAGAGAAGATCAGCCAGGGCTCATTGGCTGAAACATGGAAACTTTTTTTATCCTCCCGCAGCTTCTGGGGGTACCCAGCTAAAACTAAACCAAACTGGAAGAACTGTCCACTCCCCTTTCATTGTACAAGTGTTTTAAAAAAAAGCCAGTTTCCCGATCGTTGCCTTAGGCAGTATCTGTTTGCCATAATCAAAGCAGACTAATTCCAGATAAATCTGAACCTCTGGTTTTTACAGCCCCTTTTGAAAAAAATCCAAGGGCACATTACTTTGTTAAAGGAGTAACGTCGTCACAAAATGAACAGAGGGGAAAGTTTGAAATAGACAGGAGATTAAATTACAGACATTTCATGTTACAAGGCCAAAAGAAGACAAACAATGAAGGCATTTGATGTAGTAAAAAGTAAAATCGCTATACTAAGTAGAGAAAGGAGAGAGTTAGCTACTCATCCTTCCGTAAAGCCTACAATCTACAATCCCAGTGACTGAGTGAAAGTTGTTCACAGATATTCACAGACACAAAATGTACAGAAAAGTTGAAGAAAAAGAGAGGTGGAGTGAGGAAGACATTTTGATATTTGAAAGAGAACATATCCTTCAATGTATACAGAATTCATCTGGTTCGAGTTCAGAAGTAAAATATGCTGCTACTGTGCATATTCTATAGGACTCCAAATAGTGAAAGAGGGAGGTAGAAATGGAAATCTGAATGAAAATGACACATACAAGTATGGACCATTGACTTTGGGAATTGATTTGGATAATGTTAGATTAACGTAAAAGGAGGGTAAGGTATTTCTGAAATTTACGAGGAGAAAGGGAGGTCTGCAGATGCTGGAGATCAAAGTTGAAACTTTATTGCTGGAACAGCACAGCAGGTCAGGCAGCATCTAGGGAACAGGAGATTCGACGTTTCGGGCACAGGCCCTTCTTCAGGAATGAGAGGCAGAGAGCTTCTTCAAGGAAGGCATCCTTGTAAGAGGATTCGCAGTAGGTTGAAATCTTCGAGGAGAAAGTGAGGTCTGCAGATGCTGGAGATCAAAGTTGAAACTTGATTGCTGGAACAGCACAGCAGGTCAGGCAGCATCCAGGGAACA
>NC_057744.1:37495565-37507483 GCF_004010195.1 Chiloscyllium plagiosum | reverse complement strand
GGGTCTCTGGCACTGCGAGGCAGCAGTGCTTGCCATTGTGCCGCCCCTGCATTGAGTACATTCCTGGTGATGGCATCCATTGGTTTATCCTTCTCAGAAAATTGACTGAGAGAGAAAACCATTGTCGTATATCCTGGTGCCAAAAAAAATATTTCAGTGATTCTGTTGTGTCAGCCTAACTAACACAGCATAAAATTGTGTCAATCAACAGTATTTTCTTATGTCTGTGGCAGCTTTGAATTGTAAATGATATTTTATCTAATTGTGAGATTTCAGCAAACATTCAGTCAAGCTTTAGACTTGTTAAGCTTTAGACTTGTTATCACCTTTTTCTTGGATGCTTCATTGTTCCAAAGATAGCTTTTGACTGTAACCTTCATTGCTCAAACCATTGAATATAGGAGTTAGGATGTTATGTTGAGGTTACCTGGAGTGTCGGAGGCTGAGGGGTGACCTTAATTTTGTAAACCTCTATATGAGGGGCATTGATAGGATAAATAGACAAAGTATTTTCCCTGGGGGTCAGGGAGTCCAGAACTAGAGGGCATAGGTGAGAGGAGAAAGATATAAAAGAGACCTACGGGACAACTTTTTCTCAGAGGGTGGTACAGGTATGGAAAGAGCTGCCAGAGGAAGTGGTGGAGGCTGGTACAATTGCAACATTTAAGAGGCATTTGGATGGTTATATAATTAGGAACGGTTTGGACGGATATGGGCCGGGTGCTGGCAGGTGGGACTAGATTGGGTTGGGATATCTGGTCGGCATGGATGGATTGGACCGAAGGGTCTGTTTCCATTCTGTACATCTCTATGACTTTACTTTGCACTAGTTTGAGAGGCCAAGGGTGTTGGTCCTTTTCATGACTTTCGTGATCCTGAAGAAAACCTGGGTGTTATGCTTGTTGGCAAGGAGTTGCAGTTTCTTAGCTTTCTCAGTCCATGATTGGTTCTTGATTTCCCTAGGTTGTCTTTGTAACTCCACCTTTGTTTGATAAGTTGTCCTTTTTCACTCGCTGATGGTATCATTTTGTCAGAGATACTACATTACAGCGCATTACAGGCCCTTCGGCCCTTGATGTTGCACTGACCTGTGAAACGAATCTGAAGCCCATCTTACCTACACTAATCCATTCTCATCCATATACCTATCCAGTGACCATTTAAATGTCCTTAAAGTTTGCAATTCTACTACTGTTGCAGGCAGTCGTTCCACACCCCTACTACTCTGAGTAAAGAAACTATCTCTGGCATCTGTCCTATGTCTATCACCCCCTAATTTAAAGCTATGACCCCTTGTGCTAGCCATTGCTATCCGAGGAAAAAGGCTCTCACTGTCCAATCTATCTAACCCTCTGATTATCTTATATGTCTCATGGAGAGCTTTCCTCTCTTGTTGATGAGGATGGTTGACATGGTCATCCATGTCGAACAATGTCTTGGGTTTTCCTGATCTTGTATCTGATAGTTTTCTTCACAGCATGAGATGATGCCTGTTTTCAACACTTCCCAGATTTCCTCCATTCCATTGAAGTGAATTCTTTGAAGATTTTGGTGAATGCATGGTAGGAGAAGTTTGCTTGTCTGCTCAGCTCCTGAAATTGTTCAAGAATTAACTTTTAAAAATTGTTTGTTCATCTCCAACTGCTTCTGTTGGCATTTGATAAACATAGAGAAGTGGACAAGCTGGTGACCTGTCCACAGTTATCTGCACTGATCATCGCTTTGGTAATACTACGTTTTTTAACTTTGTGATTGAAAGATACCAATCAGTCACGTGCCAGTGCTTTGATTGTGGATACCTCCAAGAAGTTTTGAACATGGCTGTTTGATGAAGTTCTTTCCAACCCTGTCACTGAAATCTCCAAAGAAGATAATGTTATCTCAGGCATGTTGGTGAATATGATATTCAGGGTGGAGTAGAACCCTCCTTTGACTCATCGATGGCATCAGGGTTTGGAGCACAGGCGCTCAAAGCCAATGCCTACTGGTTCTTGGCAAGTTGGAAACAGAAAGCATGAGATCATCATTGTTGCGAATAGGGAACTCCAAGAGTTGGTTGACTATCTCGTTCTTGAAAGTGGATTCAATTTCTTGTGTCCTGATTCAATCTTCGGGTATTCCTCTCTTGAAAAAGCTGTAACCATAACTATCACTTTCCCTCAACTGCTTGTTCACCTGCTCTTCAAGTCTCCTGCAGGGCTGCAATTAACAATGTCGAAGTGCCTGAGTCATCCATTCTAGGACCATTCTTTTACACCTTATCTGTCAGGGTTCATGGTATCTGAGGTTTCCTGACTGCAGATAGATTAGCCCGTTCGAACGAGGTCGGTGACAGAGAAGATTATTTCTTAGGGCACTTTTTCTGGTTTATGCTCTCCAGTTGCTATTCTAATATTGCTGGTCCAAAGCTGGTAGTTTCCAGATCTCTCAATCCTAACCCTGTCACCTCTTGCCAATCGCCTCATGGCTTGAGTTATGTGTTTTTTTTAATTCATTTGTGGAATGTGGGCATTGCTAGCTGGCCAGCATTTATTGCCCATCTCTAGTTGTCCTTGAAAAGGTGATGGTGAATTGGTTGCCGGGTGGAGGGTTCAGTTCTTCCAGGTGGACACTTTGTGGGAGACATCTTTTTAAAACTGGAATGCTATTGCATGTCACCAAACACATGGTTCTTGATAAGAAGTGAAACAGTGGCAATAACAAGGAAACCTTGATGACTGGGGATCTCCTAACTGATGCAGCCTTCATCTGCTTTTGCGGCCATTGATATCACACCTTCTTCCTGGATTATCGTTGAGGATTTGTTTTGGATTGCAGTTTGTCTATTTTCTCCCTTCCAATCTCACTGTAATGGGTGATCCTGTCAGGAGTTGTGAACTCGTAATAGCATTGCTCTTGGGATCAATGGAACACTTGAGCATCTCCTTCACAACAAGGTGGCAGTGCATTGAAAGGGATTCTGAATCAAGTTAATTTATGAAGAGTACAAATATATATCTTGATGTTAATCTTTATGACATTCCACTTAGTAAGTTAGGTGTTAACCTTTATCCACTGGAGCAAGATCTGCCTGCTGTCTCTATCATATGTTTACATGTTCAAACCTCCTCTAAAGATTTGACATATAACCCAGTTGGCACTTCAATGTAGTGTCAGAAATGCTGTGCCTTTTGAAACTGCCATCACGCAGATAAAATATTTAAACCAATGTCTGCCCTTTTAGGTGAAAATTAGAGAGCACAGTTCAAATAGAAATATGGGAGTTTTTCATGATGACATATTCAACCTCATCATTCTGTGCTGGACCTCATTGAGTGCAAATGTTCGCAGGTAAAGTGATGGCTAGAAAATGGGAAGCCTTCAGAAATGAGATAATGAGAATCCAGAGAAAGTATATTCCTGTTAGGATGAAAAGAAAGGCTGGTAGGAATAGGGAATGCTGGATGACTAAAGAAATTAAGATTTTGGTTAAGAAAAAGACGGAAGCATATGTTAGGTATAGACAGAATAGATCGAGTGAATCCTTAAGAGTATAAAGGCAGGAAGGAGTATTCTTAAGAGGGAAATCAGGAGGGCAAAAAGGGGGACATAAGATAGCTTTGGCAAATAGAATTAAGAAGAATCCAAAGGGTTTTTACAAATACACTAGGGACAAAAGGGTAACTAGGGAGAGAATGGGATCCCTCAAAAGATCGGCAAGGCGGCCTTTGTGTGGAGCCGCAGGAGAAGGGCTAGATACTAAATGAGTATTTTGCATCAGTATTTACTGTGGAAAATATATGGAAGATATAGAATGCAGGGAAATAGATGGCGACACCTTACAAAATGTCCATATTACAGAGGAGGAAGTGCTGGATGTCTTGAAACACATAAAAGTGGATAAAT
Source organism: Chiloscyllium plagiosum (assembly GCF_004010195.1). Classification (NCBI taxonomy): domain Eukaryota; kingdom Metazoa; phylum Chordata; class Chondrichthyes; order Orectolobiformes; family Hemiscylliidae; genus Chiloscyllium; species Chiloscyllium plagiosum. The sequence goes on along the minus strand of NC_057744.1, from coordinate 37,503,598 downwards.
TCCCAGGACATGATCAGGTGTACCCTAGTACTCTGTGGGAAGCTAGAGAAGTGATTGCTGGGCCTCTTTCAGAGATATTTTATCATCGATAGTCATAGATGAGATGCCGGAAGACTGGAGGTTCGCTAACGTAGTGCCACTGTTTAAGAAAGGTGGTAAGGATAAGCCAGGGAACCATAGACCAGTGAGCCTGACGTCGGTGGTAGCAAGTTATTGGAGGGAACCCTGAAGGACAGGATGTACATGTATTTGAAAAGGTAAGGACTGAATAGGAATAGTCAACATGGCTTTGTGCGTGGGAACTCATGTCACACTTCTTCAAAAAACTCAGTCAAGCTTGTAATAAAGAGGATTGATGAGGGCAGAGTGGCAGATGTGACCTGTATGGACTTCAGTAAGGCGTTCAACAAGGTTCACCATGGGAGACTGGTGAGCAAGGTTAGACCTCATGGAATATAGGGAGAACTCACTATTTGGATACAGAACTGGCTTGAAGGTAGAAGACAGAGGGTGGTGGTGGAGGGTTGTTTTTCAGACTGGAGGGGCCTGTGACCAGTGGAGTGCCACAAGGATTGGTGCTGGGTCCACGACTTCTCATCATTTATATAAATGATTTGGATGTGCGCATAAGAGCTACAGTTACTAAGTTTACAGATGACACCAAAATTGGAGGTGTCGTGGACAGTGAAGAAGGTTACCTCAGAATACAACGAGATCTTGATCAGATGGGCCAATGGGCTGAGAAGTGGCAGATGGAGTTTAATTTAGATAAGTGTGAGATGCTGCATTTTGGGAAAGCAAATCTTAGCAGAACTTTTAGACTTAATGGTAAGGTCCTCGGGAGTGTTACTGAATAGAGAGACCTTGGAATGTAGGTAGATAGGATAGTGAAGAAGGTGTTTGATATGCTTTCCTTTATTGAGTATTGAGTACAGGAGTTGGGAGGTCATGTTGCAGCTGTACAGGACATTGGTTAGGCCATTATTGTAATATTGCGTGCAGTTTTGGTCTCCTTCCTATTGGAAAGATGTTGTGAAACTTGAAAGGGTCCAGAAACGATTTACAAGGATGTTGCCAGGGTTGGAGGATTTGAGCTATAGGGAGAGGTTGAATAGGTGAGGGCTGTTTTCCCTGGGGAGTCAGAAACTGAGGGGTGACCTTATAGAGGTTTACAAAATTATGAGGGGGATGGATAGGATAACTAGACCTATCCATTACCTAGCCACAAAGTGAGTGGGGGAGTCCAGAACTAGAGAACATAGGTTTAAGGTGAGAGAGGAAAGATATAAAAGAGCCCCGAAGGTGGTATGTATATGGAATGAGCCGCCAGAGGACGTGGTGGAGGCTGGTACAATTGCAAACTTTAAAAGGCATCTGGATGGGTATATGAAGGGTTTGGAGGGATATGGGCTGGGTGCTGGCAGGTGGGACGAGATTGGGTTGGGATATCTGGTAAGCATGGACGGGTTTAGATTCTTAGATTAGATTCTCGACAGTGTGGAAACAGGCACTTCGGTCCACCAAGTCCACACCGACCTTCTGAAGAGTAACCCACCCAGACCCATTTCCCTCTGACTAATGCACCTAACACTATGGGCAATTTAGCATGGCCAATTCACCTGAGCTGCACATCTTTGGACTGTGGGTGGAAACCGGAGCACCTGGAGGAAACCCACACAGGGAGAATGTGCAAGCTTCACACAGACAGTCGTCCGAGGCTGGAATCGAACCTGGGACCCTAGTGCAGTGAGGCAGCAGTGTTAACCACTGAGCCACCGTGCCGCCCTTTTTAAAAGGCATCTGGATGGGTATATGAGTAGGAAGGGTTTGGAGGGATATGGGCCAATTGCTGGCAGGTGGGACTAGAAGGTTGGACCAAAGGGTCTGTTTCTGTGCTGGACTCTATGACTCGGAGTGAACATTGACTCCTATGCTTAACAACAGTGCAGACAGTGACTGTAATAATGAAATAAATAATTATTTGGCTGTGAACAGCTCTGGGATAAGCTGAGGTTTTTTAATTAGCCAGTTTGGTTTTGTCCTGCTTTTTGTGTCCAGGACATACCTGGGCAATTTTCCACACCGTTAGGTCAATGCCAGGATTGTAGCTGCACTGGAACAGCTTGGCTAGGAGTTTGGCAAGTTCTGGAAACATTGCATGATATCAAGAAGGATTTTGATATAACACTTGTGCCTAAAGGGATCAAAGGGCATGGGAAAAAAAAGGGAACAGACTATTGGGTTGGATGATTAGCCATGATCATAATGAATGATGGCACAGGCTCAGAGGGCTGAATAGCCTGCATCTTCTAATTGTTATGTTTACATATTTTTCTTCAGTACAATTGCCAAAATGTGTCAGGGTCCACAGCCTTTGGCACAGTATCCAGTGCTTCCAAACATTTCTTGACATCACTTGGAGTGAATTGATCCGCTGAAGACTGGCATCTATGATGCTGTGGACCTGTGTGCAAACATTTTGTCATTTATGTACCAAGTTACTTAAGTGTTCTGCATTCTTATCTGTTCTCTTTTTCCCACAAAGTTGGGCAATCTTTATTCATCTGTCAATTTTTTTATCCTATATATATTGCTTTTGCAGATTTTTGGTGCCCTCCTTAAAACTTGTTTTTCTACTTATCTTTGTCAACAAATTTGGCTGCAGCATCCTGAGATTCTTCATCCAAGTTATTAATATAAATTGAAGCTGCTGTACTTAATGGCAGTCTACTACTTCGAGTTTACCAATTTAAAATTGACCTCACTTATCTCTACTCTGTTTCCTGTTCTTTTCAGATAGTGCACATTTATTTCTATTTGTACTTTCAACTCCTCCACCTTTTAATGAATGCTGGAGAGTTTACTTGAAGACGTCTTTAATCCTATCTCTTTTTACTTTCGATGCTGAATCTTCTTGCGGATGCATGAGTATCTTGCATACTGTGTCCACTTTGTACCTTCCAATCACACTCAGATTATCACTCTTCATTTTGTACCTTTACCCTGCAAATTGCCTTGTCCTGTCTCTTCTCTTCTAAATCTCCCCTCACTAATCCTCGCCAGCCTTCCACCACAATCATTTTGTTCAAAGCCCTTGTTATGCAATTTTTCCGTGATGCTAGTCTGATTGTAGATGAAATGAACGTTGTTCCCAATGGTACAGCTCCCACTTGCCACCCCTTACTGAAGCAAGTATCCCATGAATCGAAGCTCACTTCTCCTACGCCAATCTGAGCCATTACATTCATCTGTCTGATCTTCTCAAACTCAATTTACTCCCACTTCAGATATTAATTTAAAGTTTATTGCCTTTAATGCTGTTTTTGTTTAATCTCATCCACTCTTAGAATCTCTTTCTTAGTCACATTTGTGCCTTTGGTACCCATGTGGACTTCTGGGTCCTTCCCACCTCACTCCAATTTGCTAGTTCTTCTCGAAATGCAAGGAATCCTTGAACTCAAATTCTGAGCTGTAGGGAATGGTATCTATTACTGCTAACAGTACAGTCTTCAACTAATACTACATTATTTTCTACTCCTTTCATTTTAATCCCTCAAGCACTACAGTGCTATAATCAGTTTGTTCATCATCCTGTCAGTCCCTACTCTCCATACACCTGCAAAAATCATAAATCAGGGCCACCTTCTGAATCCCCAGACCTGCTTCACTTGTGGTAGTACCCAACTGTCGCTAACCACAGGCAAAAATTGAAGTACCTAACCTAAGGTGTGTGACTGGAACCTGAAACCAAGTGCCCAGTTTACCCCTCCCTGATATATTGCAGGATCCAAAGCTTTGACTCCAATGCTGAGCTGAAGTTTCTTGAGCTTGTAGCCACTTGCTGTTGGTTGCTGTGAATCGCATAGATGTCCACCAAACCCACACACTACAGTTGCAACATGCCATTGCGCTGCCATTTTGTTCAATATGGTGTACCGTTTAGTAATATCAACCATAACTTGTGGTTATTTTAAGTAGCCTAACTAGTTAAGTTACAAATGTCATGTAGTACTTATTTTCTCCCTATACTAATAAAATGTATAGCTGTGACTTAGTGAAAAAAGGAAAACTTAACAAAATATCAGTAAGCAATTATCTCCTCCCCCTCACTTGCTAATTTAATCAAAGTCTCTGAATTTCAACATACAGGTCTGACTGTCTCTTGCTGCCTCTCTGGACATATCCCTTATTCTGCAAAGACCAGCATCACTTCCTTTGTGTTTCTGGTATATCGAGCATTTGTGAGACCCAGTCTGAAATATCGTGTGGAGTATAATATTTCCTTTGTTGCAGGAAGGATGTCAATGTTTTGGAGGCTATTCAAAGGAGATTTACTGGAATGTTCTGGAATGGGCAGGTTACTTTGAACAGGTTGTGTTTGCTTCTCTGGAATTTCGAAGAGTGATGGTTGAATTGTTTGAAATGTATTAGACTCTGAATGGTCTTTACAAAGTGGATATTGAATAGATGTTTCCTCTTGTGGGTCAGTCCAGCACTAAGGGGCACTGTTTAAACTTCAGGTCGCTTTTTCAGGAAGTGATTACAAATCTTTTACCTACTTGAGTATTATCCATTTGCGCAGAACTTGGAGGCTCATGGAATTGTGCATAAAACTATCAAAATGAATAGAATGCACTTGAGAAATCATATTTTACTTAAGACAGTATTAAACTGTCCAATGACCAAACTTATAATCCCCTTGGCAGCTGTGCCACAACCCATGCTGAATTCTATCTGTTTAGCATCTATGTCAACAAAGTCTCCAAAGATGTATAATACATCTCTTCAAAGTCACCCTGAGTCTTAACCATCTCTCATAGCTCTGAAACGGTCAAGTAGACTTTCTCTCCACAGATACTGTTAGATTTGCTGAATTTTTCCAGCAAGTTCTGTTTTTGTTTTGGTTTGATTTCTAGCATCCGCAGTTCTTCCAATTTTTTTTTGTTAGGCACTTGGCTGAGTTGATATTTAAAGAGCTAAGCCATCTGTCCAAGTTTTGAAATAGTATGAACTGAAATGCAGTGAATACATGAAGGACAACTGAAGTAGTCAAATCTGAAATAATTGTTGTCCAATGCAGAAGAGCACTTCATTTAATGGAGGATATACTGAAATACTTCTGAAAACGATTCCATTTTCACAATACTGATCAATTTAATAATGTCTTTTGTTTAATTTCTAAAGCATCTACTATCATTAGCTCATGACATAGGAGCAGAAATTAGGCCATTCAGCCCATCAAGTTTCCTCTGTCATTCTATCTTGGCTGATAAGTTTCTCAACCCTATACTCCTGCTTTTTCCCTGTAACCCTTCGTCACCTTGAAATCAAGATCCTATCTATCTCAGCCTTAGATATACTCTGACCTCCACAGCCTTTTGTGATAATAAATTCCATAGATTTACCACTCTCTGGCTGAAGAAGTTTCTCTTTGTCTCTATTCTAAAAGGTTTATTCTAAGGTTTATAAAATCTTTATTCTAAGGTTGTGCCCTCAGGTTCTAGTCTCTCCTACCAATGGAAACATCTTCCCAATGTCCACTCTGTCCAGGCCATTCAGTGTTCTGTAAGTTTCTGTTAGATCCCCCTCATCCTTTTAATTTCCATTTACTATAGACCCAGCTTCCTTAAACATTCATCATATGTTAAGCTTTTCATTCCTGGGACCATTCTGATAAACCTCTTCTGAACATGCTCTCAGGCCAGTGCATCCTTCCTGAGATATGGGGCGCAAAACTGCGCACAATTCTCCAAATATGGTCTGACCAGAGCCTTATAGAGCCTCAGAAGTACATCCCTGCTTTTATATTCAAGTCGTCTTAAAATGAATGCCATCATTGCATTTGCCTTTCTAACTACAGACTCAACCTGCAAGTTTACATTGAGGGAATCCTGGACTAGAACTCCCAAGTCTCTTTGCATTTGAGACTTCTGAATTTTCTCCTCAATTAGGTAATAGTTCATGCCTGTATTCTTCCTATCAAAGTGCATGACCTCACACTTTCCTATGTTGTATTTGATCTGCCACTTTTTTGACCATCTACTAACCTGTTGAAATCGTTCTGCAGGCTTTTTCCACCTCGTCAATTCTATCTGTCCCTCTAATTATCTTTGTATCATCTGCAAACCTAACCAGAATGCCCTCCGTTCCTTCATCTAAATTGTTAATGTAAGAAGTGAAAAGTTGGGTCTCAACATTGAGCCTTGCAGAACATCACTTGTCACCAGCTGCCATCCTGAGAAAGATCTTTTATCCCCACACTCTGCTTTCTGCCAGAGAGCCAAGCTTCTATCCATGCTAGCACCTTTCCTCTAACACCATGGGCCCTTAACTTACTCAGTAACCTCCTGTGTGCCATTTTGTCAAAGGCCTCCTTGAAGTCCAGGGAGGTAACATCCATTGGCTCTCCTTAGTCTAACCTGCTCATTACTTCCTTAAACAATTTTAGCAGATTTGTCAGGCACGATCTCCCCTTGATGAAACCATGCTGACTTTGCCCTATTTTACTATTCACTTCCAAGTATTCAAAAATCTCATTCTTCACAATGGATTCCAGGATCTTACCCATGACCTAGGTTAGGCTGTTCGGTCTGTAATTTTTCGTCTTTTGCCTTACTTCCTTTTTAAACACGGACCCACCCTGATTGGAGCGATTTCTGAAAGATCACTACTAATGCCTCCAATATCTCTTCAGCTGTCTCCCTGAGAATGCTGGGGTGTAGTCCAGGTGATTTATCCACCTTCAGACTATTCAGTATTTCTAGCACCTTCTCCTTGGCGATGACCACCATACTCAGCTCTGCCCTCTCATACTTGAACGTTTGGGGTATTACTCATATCTTCCACCATGAAGAGTGATGGATTTCAAGTAATTTTTCGGTTCCTTAGCCATTTCCTTGTTCCCGACTACTATCTCTCCAGCGTCATTTTTCATTGGCCCACTGTCCACTTTTACCACTCTTTTGCCCTTTGTATATCTAAAGAAACTGTTATAAACTTCCTTTCTATTACAGGCTAGCTTACCCTCATATTTAATCTTCTCCCTCCTTACTTTTTATTTGTTGCCTTCTGTTGGTCTTTGTAAGCTTCTCAATCCTCTGGTTTCCCACTGCCCTTCGTCACATTGTGGGCTCCCTCGTAAAGTCTCCCTCATTGTAGAACACTAAATCCAGTATTATCTGTTCCCTAGTGGGCTCCATCATAAGCTGCTACAAAAAGCCATCTCGTAGACATTTCACAAATTCCTTTTCTTGCAATCCACTACCAACCTGATTTTCCCAGTACCTGCATATTGATAATCCCCCATGATCACTGTAACTTGTCTTTCTTATACATCATTTCTACCTCCTGGTGTATCTTGCGCCCCAGCTCCTGGCTGCTGTTTGGAGGCCTCTACTTAACTCCAACTTTTTTTTTTACCTTTATGGTTCCTCAATTCTACTCCCATGGACTCTACACCATCTGACCCTACTTTTTTTCTTACTATTGATTTAAACTGGCATTGAACTGCTGGTAAAGGGAATGGGGCTAGAAGTCTGAAAATTGAATCACATACACCACTTTCCAACCATTGCAAGTCAGTCTTGTGTAGGAACAAGATTGTTCAACACGTTACATCTGAGTTTGTTGTCTACCACTTAACAGATCAATTACCACCAATTGTCAGCAACTTCAATATTATCGTATGATGGGAATGTCTGTTCAGCAGAACACAATGTCTGTGAAAATTTGTTTTTCATTTGTTCATCAATTCTTATGCTTCTATAACCTAGACAGAGCGCAGCAGGTCAGACAGCATCCAGGGAACAGGAGAATCGACGTTTCGGGCATAAGCCCTTCTTCAGGAATGAGGAAAGTTTGTCCAGCAGGCTAAGATAAAAGGTAGGGAGGAGGGACTTGGGGGAGGGGCGTCGGAAATGTGATAGGTGGAAAGAGGTCAAGGTGATCTCCCAGACCGTCCATAACCTCATCACCTCGGGGGATCTCCCATCCACCGCCTCCAACCTCATAGTCCCACAACCCCGCACCGCCCG
>NC_057744.1:37463675-37495273 GCF_004010195.1 Chiloscyllium plagiosum | reverse complement strand
CCAAGTCTCTTTTCCCTACCTTTTATCTTAGCCTGCTGGACAAACTTTCCTCATTCCTGAAGGAGGGCTTATGCCCGAAACGTCGATTCTCCTGTTCCCTGGATGCTGCCTGACCTGCTGCGCTTTTCCAGCAACACATTTTCAGCTCTGATCTCCAGCATCTGTAGACCTCACTTTCTCCTATAACCTAGACAGGATCAGCTGTTTGTTGATCAGTTGCACTCTTGCTTTATTAATCCATCTGCTGGGACAGGCTTTCCCAAATGCGGGAAGTTGTCCCTGCCTTTGTATTTGCAGAAATGTGTTGAACTTTGGATTCCAGAAGGAACCACTGTATTTGGCAGTCTGCAAACTGTCAAAGCATTATATTATCCACTCATTCAGATTGATAATGTCATGTTATTTCTGTAATCTGAATTTGAACAACTTTATTCACTGATTGTAATTGTTTCTTTTTAGTTTTTACCTCTTTTCATGATCAGCATTGCTGTTCCAGATATCTAATTCAAGACTGCTGAATGCACTTAATCAATTTCATTATGATGATTGCTTAGTCTCTATGAAGTCCTGATTTATCGCAGCATTCAGGGAAGTAAAATGCCTTTAAATGTTGCCATTTTAAAAATCTGACTTAAAATAATTCTAATGTGACCTGCATTAGCAGCATAGGCATCAGTGCCCACAGGTTAGTAGCTGGGCCTGCTGTGCCAGCATCTATAGGGCAGAATGGTTGCACTTGCATTGTGGATGTCAATATCAGTATCTTGATGTGAAGCCTGTTCCAGCAATGCCTGTCTCTATAGCATGGATTTCTCTGTCTGTCTAACTTTTATGCTAGGATTATGATTTTATGCTGCTCGTGACTTCTCCAAAAACTAGCAGCTTATGCGATAAAATTCTGAGAGTACTTTGCTGAACTGCAAAGTTATGGCAATTTGTGGATATCAGCAGACCAATCCCTTCCCTTCGTTCATTTCTGATCATAGCACATCAGGCAAAAGGGAATCCTACAAACCAGAAAATATGAGTGTGTGAAGTTGCAACAGTCTCATAGATTTGTTGTTATGACATCCTGCCTACTCCCTGTCTCTCCCAGTATTCTCCTTAATTGCCCTTCCTCCTTTCTGTTATCCATATCCCTTGTCTTGAAAGCTACCAATGATGAATCTCAGGGTCAAAAAAGATTATGTGGGGAGAGCTAATTGGAAAAGTTCAGGCAAAGGACCAACTGAGAAAAGATGCAGAAATGTGAGTCCAGGAACCCCATCCAGGACAAACATATAACTAGAAAGCAGGAGACAACAACTTCGCTTCACTTGGAGGTCGCCACTGATGATGTTACCTAGCCAGGTAATGAAACGTCTGGATATCAAACCTACAGCTCAGTGAGCAAACTTTCACCCTAAACCTCAACCTGAGCTACAAACTTTCACAAACCTTGCAATGTGAGTCTTAGTTAAATATGATGGGGCCTGCATTGAAGAGTGCAAACTGAATGCAGTATTTCTATTAAATTGTTGACTTCGGAAATCTAATGTTGAAGGGCCTGTTTCCACACTGTAGGGATTCTATAATTCTATAATGTGTGTACTTCTTCCAGTTGAGGGACCCTGTGGGAGAAGGTACTTTTCAGTGAGTGCAATTTTTATTTGTATGATAAGCTTCCAAAAGTGATGGTTCTAATCCATTTCCTCTAATGGTTTTCTAAAAATCCCCCAAAAATTATTTTAACCCTACTGTTACATGACTCAAAATGCTTAAGTCAGAATGTCATCATTCAATCAGGTGCTGTCACACTTCAGTAGAGTACATTGAAATAACTCTGAGGCTGGTATCCCGTCACTAAGTTACGTGAAAGTCCTTAACTCTGCTATAGCCTCGTCAGAGTCAATTCCTAGATTGACAGGGTGTCTGAGATTCCTGTTTATAACCTGTCAGCCAGGGCTACCTGATTGGACCAGATTAACAGTCCTAATCAAAGAATTCATTTTCTCGGAGGAAGTGAGGACTGCAGATGCTGGAGATCAGAGTAGAAGAGTGTGGTGCTGGAAGAGCCCAGCCGGTCAGGCAGCATGCAAGGAGCAGGAGAGTCGACGTTTCGAGCATTAGCGCTTCATCAGGAATGAGGGGGTGGTTCCAGGGGCCTGAGAGATAAATGGGAGTGGTTTGGGGCTGGGGGGAAGATAGCTGGGAATGTGATAGGTAGATGAAGATGGAAGTGAAGGTGATAGGTCGGAGAGGAGGGTGGAGCAGATCGATGGGAAGGAAGATGGACAGGTAGGGCAGTTCAAGAGGGCGGTGCTGAGTTGGAGGGTTGGATTTGGGATAAGATGGGGGCAGGGGAAATGAGGAAACTGGTGAAATTGACATTGATCCCGTGTGGTTGGATTCTCGGCCTCCTCCACCACACACTTTATCTCCCCCTCCCACTCTGCCAAAGGCATGCAAACTCTGGGCTTCCTCCACCGCCAAACTCTTGTCACCCGATGCCTGGAGGAAGAATGCCTCATCTTCCACTTTGGGACCCTACAATTACACATGGGGTCAATCTGGATTTTACCAGTTTCTTCATTTCCCCTCCCCCCACCTTATCCCAGACCCAACCTCCCAACTCAGCACCGCCCTCTTAAACTGTCCATCTTCCTTCCCAACTATCCACTCCTGACCTGCTGTGTCTTTCCAGCACCACACTCTTTGACATGTTCTCAGAGGTTCACCTAGCTAGTCTCATTACAATCACTAAATTCCTCCCCCGCTGAGTCTGAGGGCATAAGCCTTTTTCTTCAAGCTTCTCCTGGGGCATTTTAGCACCAAATCAGGTTTGTCTAACTCTTGCCTCAGATGTGGACAGTGTGTAATCCACAGTTGCTTGCCTCTTGTACCCAGAGCATCTCAAAAAAAAATTCTCTTCAGGTGGCAAAGCTGGTGAGGCAGTGAGATCCATGGCCATCTGAGATTCCAAGATCTCTTCAATGCCTGACAGAAAGGGAGTGCCAACAAGAGCAGAAATTAATTCCTGAAACTCCCCCATATTTTTGGGAATGGCCACGCAAACCCTCCACTCGGTTGCACATCAACTATGCAGGCCTTTTCATGGGTTCAATGTTATTTATCAATGTCAACACCCATTCAAAGTGGTTGGATGTGCGCAGAGTTCGTTTATCAAACACGGGGACAACAATAGAAAAACTTTAAATTATTTGCAGTACACAGACTCCTGGAGGTGTTGGTCATGGATAACAGGCTATCATTAACCAGCTGGGAATTTGAATATTTCCTAAAGTCGCTTGGCATTTGATGTATAAGGATAGTTCCATACCATTCATAATCCAACAGCAGAAAGATCAATCCAAACTTGGAAAGCAGGGTTAAATCTTCACAAGATACTAAGCTGACCCAGTTCCTATTTGATTATAGGACCACACATCGTACAACTACAGGGATAGCTTCAGCAGAGTTGCTAATGGAGAGAAGACTCTGCACAAAGTTATATCCTAAATAACAATTGGGCTCAGCTCTTGAAAGGCTTCAGAATCTGGTGCCTCAGGAAGTTATGCTCCCTTCCCCCTCCCCCCTCCCCCCTCCCTTCCCATTCTGTCTTTCTAATTTGTTTTCCTTTTTTCATTCCTCCTCCCTCCATTGCTCCCTCATTCTACTCATTCTATCTTTCTGCCTTCCATTTTTCATTCCTCCATTCCTCCACTATTGTATCATTTTGCACTTGAACTCCTACAGGTCTTTATTCAGCAAGCTTTCTCCAGCCGATGGATGAGCTAACAATTACAACTGAGTTAAAAGGCACACAACACCAGGTTATAATCCAACAGGTTTATTTGGAAGCACTAGCAAATGTCTGATGAAGGAGCAGTGCTTTGAAAGCTTGTGCTTCCAAATAAACCTGTTGGACAAAAACCTGGTGTTGTGTGATTTATAACTTTTTACATCTGAGTCCAACACTGGCTCCTCCAAATAATTATAACTGAGAAAGTTTCAGCTTAAATACCTGGTGCTTGTTTTAGTTGCTGTCCTTTTGCTGTATTCTGATTATCTCTTTCCTCTGGGTATGTTCAAATAATTTTCACAGACATTACTGCTCCTGCTTTCAATTTTCTAACTAAAGGCCAGTCTTTAGCGACCTGCCATGTCCACTGATCACTACCAGACATGAATGGATAGGGAACTTTGTGGACATCAGGGATGCTGTCAGATAGCAACAGAACTGAGTTCAGTTTAGGTACCCCTTGCCGTCTAATGGATTATAGCAATTACAGCTGAAGGATGTAGCTGAGGGCTTCTATTGTCAGAAGTATTGACTGCCTTTACCAACCCGAGAATTAACAGTTAATGCCACGTTTTCCAGCAGTGAGTGCTCCAGCTGGCCATTGTGTGGCAGCCCTATGACTTCATCGAAATTCAGGCTGGGCTCAGTGGGGTGGGTTTGGGCTCTGGGAAACATGCATTTGACATTTTATTAAGAGTTCAGCAAGTTTTTGAAATGAGTAATGCGGAAAAGAGCTGTGCTGAGAGCTGTAGGACCTGAGCCCTGTATGAGTCTTTTAAAAGAGGATGTGTTTCAGTAGATGAAAGATCTGGCAGAATGTCACACTCTTGTGTCAAATTACATTGTCACCTCCTGTGCTAGTAAATGTGCAATCATTATCAAAACAATTGTGCTGCTTCTCACAGCAGTTGATAAAACTGACTTTGTTTAAAAGACATGATTTGGAGATGCCGGTGTTGGACTGGGGTGTACAGAGTTAAAAATCACACAACACCAGGTTATAGTCCAACAGGTTTAATTGGAAGCACACTAGCTTTCGGAGCGACGCTCCTTCATCAGGTGATTGTGGGACGCTCCTTCCAATTAAACCTGTAGGACTATAACCTGGTGTTGTGTGATTTTTAACTTCGTTTAAAAGAGATTGCCCTCACATTGCAGCTTGTAGCTTACTGAGCCTTACTATCATTGCATAGTGAGATTTCCTGGGCTTAGGAGTTTCCATTCAAATTCGCCTTTCATATTTGTCATAATCTGTCCAGATGATCCAAATTTGCAGTCATATTTCTTAGTTGTTACTGATGTCCTTCATTCACAATGATATGTGGTGGATTCCTTCAAATGGGAGCAGTCGGGTTTTGGTAGCGCAGATGTGGTTTTATTTTTGTATTTTCGTGCAGAAGTTGATTTTGGAATTTCTCCTACTTAGCCCAAATGCTGGAAACATTAATGTTTGCTCCATCTGATGGAGTTATGGGAGCACACGCAGCAGCAGATTCAGGAACAGCTTCTTAATGGCCGTTATTACACTGATGAATGGACTGTCTAGCCTCAAATAAAGCTGATTTTGCTAATGCTGATCATGCCTAGGGCAAGTGCCGTGCAGTGTAACCTGTATGCCTCTGTCGAAGTCTTTTTTGAAAAGTACATCCTTGCTTACAGTGATCTGCTCGTAATCAAAGCTTTTCACTGTACCTTGGTACATGTGACAATAAATCAATCCATTAATCTACAATGGCTAACGTTTGTTCAGCAAAATTGAATACTTTGGAGGAGGAATCAAATGCACAATAAAAAATTAGCCTTTTCTTATATTTGTCCAGGAATTGGTTCCAGGACATTAATAAATTGTGGAGTTGTCTGGTCAAAGAGTTCTGTTTCATAATGGCTCACAACACATGCATTTTACCTGTGGTTACATTGTGGATGTGAATAGGAACCTGCCCGTTCATAGAAGAAAGTTCACTGCATTTTTTATGAGGCTTTTAAAAAATAGGAACTATACATTTCTCAGGAAATAGCATGCATGCATATTCAAAATCTCAAGGTTTGGTTTCACAAATTGTACAGGCATTTCAGATTCTGATGCGAGATTCCATCATCATAAAATACACTAGAGAGTGATTCCCTGTTGTGGAGGGAGTTAAGTGATTTTGGTCATTTATCACAAATGGACAGTGAAGCGTCTGAATCTAATGGCTGGTCAGGGGCTGTATTACAGACCTCATTGTTGAACTCCTTAATAATAAATGTTGGTTGAGCCTTTCCCATCTGTTTCTCTGGCACTGTAATAGCAATTTGGAAACATGGCCAGATACTGACTGTTTAACAAATGCCCTTCTGACCATTGTTCAACAGCAGCACATAAACCTTGTGGCTGCTTAGCTTTTATGTTGTAATAAACACAATTTCACTGTGCAAAAAAAATCTATTTATGTTGAGGTCATCTTATTGCCAAGTGTACTGCTCATAACTGACCCACTTTAAAAGCATTGTGGAAAGAGAACAGATGCTTCCATATGTTCGCAGTGAAATATATAGAGCAGTCTTGTGCCTGTAGAGAGGGAAGTGATTGGTCCATGGTCGCCATGAGCATGGATTCATGACACTTCTGAAAAGAATGTAGCTCCTTAATGGGTTCTATCCCAATGGAGAATGAGGGTGAGAGACCCTTTCTCCAAATTGCACTGTGTTGTGAAAATTCCCAGTCGTTTCTGTAGTTCAGTTCCTGACTAGCTAATGTTTGAATTAGATTCCAAGCACTTCACACGTGACTGTGGTTCTATTGATTTCTGATGCAATTGCGCATCAGTAGCCAAGCTACTGAAACAAATGAATAGACATGCCAATGAAAGCAAAATATTGTTGATGCTCTAAAAATGAAACAAATATAAAGACTGCTGGCAACATCTTCGGAGAGAAAAAGAGTTAATATTTTGAGTTTTGTGTAACTTCTTCCAAACTGAAAGAGGTTGGAAAATAGTTTTTTTTTTAAAAAATACTTTTGCCAGAGGTGGAGTGGTGAATGGAGCATTTTGTGCGAGATCCAGTATAAATCATAAAAAGGAGTTGTTAATAATGGTGAAAAAAAAATACGTAAAATGAACATAAATTATAGTGTGAAAAGAAGAGAATAGATTCTCTACTGAGAGCAAAATAAACAAAATAGAAGCAAGACAAAGCTGTAGTGGGTAGGGATTTGTGAAGAATGTAAGAAAAAGGGCGAAGAGACATGATATAGTCAGACTCAGGTTGTGGAATTTATTATTGAGACTTAGAGGCTATAAAGTGCCTCAGTGAAAAGTGAGATTTTGTTTCTCAAGCTCGCACTGAGTTTTGTTTGAACACTGTAGCAGGCCCAGTACAAAAATGTTTGCATGACAACAAGGTGGTTTAAAGAAATGACCAGCAACTGGAAAGTTGGGATCATTCTTGTGGACAAGGAAGTGGTCAGCCTTTGGTTTTGCCAATGTATAGGAGACAACATTCTGAACAGACAAGATTAAAAGAAACTCTGCTTCACCTGAAAACTCTGTTTGCGCCCTTGGACAATGAGATGTTTGAGCAAGTATTACATCTTTTGCAATTGCATGGGATAGTGCTGTAAGGGAACTGAGGAAGTTTTAAGAATGAGGGAGGATTGCACCAAGATGACGTGGAGAGAACAGTCCCTAGAGAATGCTGGATGGGAGGAAAGAGGAAGGTGTGTAAGGTGATAGCAGAAATAGGAGAGGGTGATCTTTTGGATTAAGAGACTAGTGAGGGATAAAGTAAGGACAAGGTGAACCTTATCTTTGTTCTGGGATGGACAGGAAACTGTGATGGCAGAAGTATAGAAAATGGGTCGAGTGAGGATAAAGGAGGTCATGTTGGAGGCAGTCCGTTGTAAGGTGGCATCATTGGAGGGAATGTGATTGAGCTGGAGAAACACCGGATTTGATAGTGTCTTAGAGACATACTTTGGAGATGCCGGTGTTGGACTGGGGTGTACAAAGTTAAAAATCACACAACACCAGGTTATAATCCAACAGGTTTAATTGGAAGCACACTAGCTTTCGGAGCGACACTCCTTCATCAGGTGATTGTCAATCACCGAATGGAGTGTCGCTCCGAAAGCTAGTGCTTCCAATTAAACCTGTTGAACTATAACCTGGTGTTGTGTGATTTTTAACTTGGAGACATACAGCATGCAGAACAGGCCCTTTCACCCAAATTGGTCTATGCCAACCAAAATGTCCATCCATTCTAACCCCATTTTCCTGCACTTGGCCCATATCCTTCTAAATCTTTGCTGTCCATGTATGTGTCCAAATGCCTTCCAACTGTTGTTAATGTACCCACCTCAACCACTTCTGCTCACTTGTGTGCCCCCACACTGTATAAACAAATTGCCCCTCTGGTTCCCTTTTATTCTTTCTCCTCTGACCTTAAACTGATGCCCTCTAGCCCTCGATTCCCCAACCCTGGGAAAAAGTCTGAGTGCATTCACCCTATCCATACCTCCATGATCTTATACACTTCAATAAGATCCCCTCTTAATTTCCAATGCTTTAAAGATAAAAATCCTTGTTTGTCCAACCTCTCCGTATAACTGAGAGGCATACAGATGTGTGTGTGTGACACGCAGGCGGGAGTGTGTGCGTGAGCGAGTGTGACACACAGACGGGAGTGTGTGCGTGACACGCAGACGGAAGTGTGTGAGAGACACAAGCGGGAGTGTGTGCATGAGCGAGTGTGACACACAGGCGGGAGTTTGTGCACGCGAGAGAGGCACGCAGACGCAGGTTGCACGCGAGAGAGTGAGACGCAGACGGGGCTAGTGAGAGAATGAGGCTCGCGGGGGGGGGCATGAGATGGTGAGGCACACAGACAGGAGGGGTGTTCGAGAGAGTGAGGCACGGTGATGGGGGCGCTGAAAGGTGAGGCACACTGGCGGGAGGGCGAGCGAGAGGTGATGCATAAAGATGGGGGGGTGCATGCAACAGATTGAGGCACACAGGGGCGAGCGAGAGGGTGGGGCACACACACTGCGAGAGAGTGAGGTACACACGGGGGTCACACAAGGGCGTGAGGCACAGAAACGGGGGTCACAAGGGAGTGACACGCAGACGGGGGTCACACGAGAGAGTGAGGCACACAGACGGGGTCACACAAGGTGTGAGGCACACAGATCGGGGTCACACAAGGTGTGAGGCACACAGACGGGGATCACACAAGGTGTGAGGCACACAGATGGGGGTCACAAGGGTGTGAGGCACAGGTCACACAAGGGTGTGAGGCATACAAGGGTGTGAGGCACACAGATGGGGGTCACACAAGGGTGTGAGGCACACAGATGGGGGGCACACAAGGCTGTGAGGCACACAGACGGGCACACAAGGCTGTGAGGCACACAGACGGGGGTCACACAAGGGTGTGAGGCACACAGATGGGGGGCACACAAGGGTGTGAGGCACACAGATGGGGGTCACAAGGGAGTGAGGCACACAGACGGGGGTCACACAAGGGTGTGAGGCACACAGATGGGGGTCACACAAGGGTGTGAGGCACACAGATGAGGGTCACACAAGTAAGTGAGGCACAGAAACGAGGGTGCGCAAGAGGGTGAGGCACGGGTGTGTGTGTGAGACGAGGCCTGTGAGATGCACAGATAGGAGTGGCGTGTGAGAGAGAGAGACACAGGCGGTGGAGCGCTTGTGAAACACACAGACAGTGGGGGTGCGTGTAAGACACACAGACGGGAGGGTACGTGAGAGAGTGTGAGAGCTTGTTTTGTGAGAGGAATTGGGACTTTACATTCGGTGTGGGACCCCAAAGGGGAGGCGGGTACAGGGTGGTCACTTCCTCAGTGATATAGGGAGGGTGAATGGGAGCACGCTGACCCAGACCTCACTGTATCTGAGCTTGCAATGTGTCACCCTTCAGGACCTCTCTTTACCAGTGCCACCATTACATTGGAACTTGCAGGAACAGCAGGAAGCCAATCAGCCCCCTCCTCAAGCCTTTTACACACGAACAGGAGGCCATTGAGCCCACCTCCTTGAGCCTGCTACACAGGAACTGGAGGAGACCATTCCGCCCCCTCTTCTTCCCACCCCATCCTCCAGTATGTTGCACATGAGCAGGAGGAGGAATTGTTTGAGAACTTGGCATGTGTGCACGCGCACATGTGCGCATATACGAGTGCCTGGTATTTGTGTGTGCATGATGTGTGCGTGCATGCCTGTTTGTATGAATGTCTATGAGCATGTTGTGCATGTGAACGTCTGTGTCTGAGAGAGTGTGTGCATGCGTGCACCTGTGTCTATGACCGTGTGTTTGAGTGAGAATGTTGAAAGAGTAGGCCCCCAGGGACAGGATCCTTGTGTTTCTGGGTGAATTAAGCAGCTTCGAGTGTCCCTGTGGCTGTTCTAGTTGAGCTGCTTAACCCCTGTCACTATTGTCCCTCAGCTGATCCATGTAACCCCCTCCCCTGGCCACAATGATCTCCCCACTCTGACCAAGACCAGTGTTGACCCTGGGGTGCAGCAGACAGGGCTGGGATCTCAGCCCCTTCAGTCTCTGCATACTTCCAGTCATGTATGCTGACCCCTCCTCCTCCACTCCTCTCTCTCCAACACCCCCTCACCCCCCCAAGCCCTCGATCTTAATGAGAAAGGCACCTGGCCTTGTAAGCCTCCCTGTTGTCCACCAGGACCAGGGCTGGGAGAGACCAGGGGAGATTATTAATGCTGCTCGCTCCAAGCCTGTGGTCAACAGTTCAGGCCGAAAGCATTTGAGGAAGTGCGCAAGTTCCTTGCACACAACGTTTTAGTGAGTTTAAACATGAAAAGCCCTGAGAAGACGGGTCCCCCTGATGGCTGATGGGTGCTGATTTATTTTTTATATATCATAGATGTATATGTACACAATTTAGTAAGAGAATACTGTAGTGAAACACAGCAACTAAATACAGGATCCTCCCAAGAAGCTTTTCTTTTAAAAGAAGAATTGTACGCTTTATTTGAAAGGTTTTTTTTGCCCTTCACATTTAGCATGACAAGTATTTTTCTATAACACCAGATTATAGTCCAACAGGTTTATTTGGAAGTACTAGCTTTCAGAGCACTGTTCTTCAATGGGTAGCTGTGGAGCAGGATCATTAGACACAGAATTTATAGCAAAAGATTATAATGTCATGCAACTGAAACGATACGTTGAACAAACCTGGATTGCTATTAAGTCTTCCAGCATTTAGAATGGGTTGCAAGTTTTGGTTCATTAATGTGTTACGTACTCTCACACTCTTGCAGACCTTCTGTCATGCACACGCTTTCTCAGATACACACACTCACCCCCACGCACTCACCAGGCGCGCACACACTCACAGACTTATACTCACTGTTAGAAGCGTGCACTCATCCTCTCTTTCTCTCTGTCTCTGTAAAGAGACTGTAACTTCACACCTTTAATACTTTAGAGCTGAGATGTCACCTTTTTTTTCATAAAACTTTGTTATCTAGAGAACAAGACTTAAAAGTTCTGGTATTTACATGTTAATGAACTGAAACCTGCAACCCATTCTAAATGATGAAAGACTTAACAGCAGTCTAGGTTTGTTCAATATATCATTTCAGTTGCATGACGCTGTGATCTTTTGCTATAAATTCTGTGTTTTATGATCCTGCTTCACCTCTACCTGATGAAGGGGCAGCTTCCAAAAAAGCCTGTTGGACTATAAGCTAGTGTTGTGTGATTTTTAACTTTGTCCACCCCATTCTAACACCGGCACCTCCCCATCCAAGTTTCTTTCCAACATAGTTTACCATAGGTTCTTTAATCTTTTTCCAGTGTAGTTTTTTTGATACTGATTTGTTTTTTCTGTCTCTGAGTGTGAGATTTTCGCAAGGTACTCAAATTGTTTCTTTTCAAATCTTAATAAAGGTTTACAAAAAAAAGGGTGAGCGTGGGATGGACATTTTGGTCGGCATGGACCAGTTGGGGCCAAGGGGCCTGTCTACATACCCTTTGGACACTCTGACTCTAACTCAGATCCTTGAGTCCTGGCAACTTCCTTGTAAATTCCTCTGCACTCTTTCCAGTTTAATAACATCCTTCCAATAGCAGGGTGACCAAAACTGAATACAAGTGCAGCCTCACCAACTTCCTGTACAACTGTAACATAGCTTTCCAACTTCTATACTTAGTGTTCAGACTGACGAAGGCCAGTGTGCTAAAAGCCTTCTTCACTGCCCTGTCTACCTGTGACTTCACCTTCAGAGAATCACGCACCTGAATTCCAAGGTCCCTCTGTTCCACTACACTCCTTAAGGCCCTGCCACTCACTGTGAAACTCCTACCTTGATTTGACTTTCCAAAATGCAAGACTTCACGCTTATTGATATGAAATCCATTTGCCATTTTACGGCCCACTTTCCCAGCTGAACAAGGTCCTGCTGCAATTTCTGATAACCTTCCTCACAGTCCATGATACCTTTCCAAACTTATTAATCATACCTTGTACATTTTTATCCAAATCATTGATGTAGGTGAGAAACAACAATGGGCCCAGCACTGACCCCTGAGGCACTCCACTGATCACAGGCCTCCAATCTGACAAGCATCTTTCCACTATTACCCATTGCTCCCTACCATCAAGCCATCTTTGTGTTCACTCGCCAACTGGCCCTGGATTCCCTGTGATCTAAACAGTCTACCATGTGGAACCTTATCAAAGGCTTTACTGAAATCAACATAGACTACGTGAATCATCCTGCCCTCATCAACCTTCCTCATCACTTGGTCAAAGAACTGTAATCAATTTGTGAGACATGATATCCCTCGCACAAAGCCATGCTGATTATTCCTAATCAAATCCTGTCTTTCCAAATGCATGTAAATCTTTTCTCTCAGAATCTTCTCAAGTAACTTACCTACCACAGATGTTAAACTTACTGATCTATAGTTCCCAAGCTTTTCTTTATAGTCCTTCTTGAATAAGGATGCAACATTCACAAGCCTCCAGTCTTCAGCGACCTCACCCGTGGCTAACAATGATGCAAAATTACCAGCCAGGGCCCCCACACCTTCTTCCCAAGCCATTAGCAGTGTTCGTGGATATATCTGGCCATGGCCAGGAGATTTATCTGCCTTCATACACTTTAATACATCCAACACCACCTCTACTGTGATATGGACTGTTCCCAAGATATCACTAAGAACTTCCCCAAGTTCCTAAGTCTTCAGGTCTTTCTCCATTGTAAACACAGAGGAGAAATCTCCGTTGAAGACCTCACTCATCTCCTGCAGGTTTAGTAGAACTTACATATTTTTTGATTCATCCTTCTAGAAGAAGTGATGGAAGGCGTCATCAACAGTGCTGTCAAGCAGCACCTGCTTAGCAATAGCCTGGTCATTCTCACCCAATTTGTGTTCCACAAGGGCCATCCTGCTCCTGACCTCATTACAGCCTTGGTTCAAAATATCGAAAAAAAGAGCTGCATTCCAGAGGTGAGGTGAGAGAGACAGTCCTTGTCATTAAGGCAGCATTTGACTCTGCGTAACATAAAGGAACCCGAGCAAAACAGGAATCGGGAGGAAAAGGTCTCCGTTGCTTGGAGTTGTACTGGTATGTAGAAAAATGGTTCTAGCCAGTTATCTCAGCTTCAGGACATCTCTGCAGGAGTTCCTCAGGTAGTGTCTTAGACCCAACCATCTTTGCTGCTTCAGCAACACCTTCCATCATTAGAAGTTCAGAAGCGGGGATGTATGCAGAATGTTCCGCACTATTCATGACTGCTCAGATACTGTTCAAATGTATCAAGACCTGGACAATGTACTTTACAGGTGATGACCATCTTGAGTAAGACAATATAACCAATGCCCCTTGACATTCAATGGCATTGCCATCACTGAATCCCTCCCATCAACATCCTTACCATTTAATCACCATGATCGTTAATTTGCCTGACTTTGACTAGTATATATCATTTTTAAAAAAGCTCTCATCAGGTTTCACCAACAAACAAAGCAAAACAAATTAATTTTAAGCAAGTGCACAAATGCAGAAATGAATGATTAATTATTAATCTGCCTATTTAAACGACTTTCCTGATTCCTAACACACACGTTCATTTGCAAGTAGAATGAACATTTTACATTTCTGGAGAAATATCAAATGTGGCAACTATAAGCAAAAAGAACCTATTCTATGCATCAAAAGTCTAAATCATGAGATGACTTACTCATAATTTTTTTGACTTTTGAGTCAGTGATGTCACGTTATTATCAACAGTGGTGATCCAGCTGGTCAGTTTGACATAGGTTTTTGCTTGATTTAGAAATTTGTATTTTCCCAATGTTTTTTGTGTGCTGTTTCATTTCTACACTCAAATGGTGATGGACAGAGAGAGAGATCCTTCTTGCTTTCAAGTTTTATAGAGATCTGAGTGCTGTTAAAATCTGCAGTTCAACTCCAAAAGCTGATGTTAAGCAGCTTTTTTAATGTAGCTGCTCCTAGTACTCGATTGCCTCTCAAAACTATCCATGTGTACGAATATGTTAAATCCACACTGTTTTACTTCTGATGTTCAATTTGAAAATAAAAATCAATCTTTCTTTAATCTGCATTATTGTTCACACATCCAGTTTTCCCAGTTAACATTTCAAGTAAAATATGTGTAGTGGTTACATGCACTAATCCTGCTTAGTCTTATCTAATTTCACATGGCACTGCTTCCTTCACTAGTACAGCTAAAACACCCTCTCCCTCTCACACCTTTTTTCTGTTCTTTCACTTCTGTATGCTGGTATGCTGTTCCCTGTCAATTCAGTTTCCACTCTTCCTAACCACATTTGTGAACTGTACTACAAGTGCACGGGCCCCAGTCATATTCAGGTGCAACTGTCTCTTTTGAATAAGTGCTTCTTCCCCAGAACCAGTCCCTTTGCCCCAAGAACCTATAGCTTTTCCTCGTAAACCATGTCTTCAGCCATGCATTGACCTTCTTGAACTTACTGATCTATAGTTCCCAACCATTCTTCCTGGATTGGGGTACTCTGAATAATCTAGAGATTCCTATCTTATCACAATCTATTCTACCTTTAACTTCCTCCATGGCTTCTGAAATTCTGTCCTGCTCCCTCTTTGCTGTTTTGCCAGTAATTATCTGGATTTTTACTTGATTTCATGCTGCTCCCAAGCAATCACATGGCACTTCAGAAGTAACGTAGTTGTGACGCATCATGTAGGCAGGGTTGATAGAACACTTTGCCTTTTCTTGTCCTATGGTTTCATATGTTTGTCTAAGCTGTGAAATTTACCAACCTTCTTTGGCAGCATCTCTCAAATCCTGTCTTCTATTACCCAGAAAACAAGGGAAAAAACTGCAGGAAAAGATCACCACTCTTCAAGTCATCCTGACATTAGCATCTATCATTATTCCTCCTTTATTGCTTGGTAAAAATGCAGAAACTCTCTGTCTAACAATACTGTGAGAGCACCTATATCCTGTGAACATCAGTGGTTCAAATAGACTGCTCACCACCACCACCTTCTACAACTCAGATATCAAGTAAATGTTGGTTTTGTTAGCAACACCCATATCCTGAGAATTAACACAAAAAAATCTCTGATCTGGAAAAAGAATGGTAGGAGAATCATGAATTCATGTAAGAAATTATGGCATGTATAGATGGAATCAGGCAGTACTGACTTTACACAGCCCACACGTAGTTATACTGGACTAATTTTACAGAAAGCCACCATAGTATGCAATGCATGTTACTTAGACCATTGGGAAAAGCTTTTCCCACATTCAAAGCAATAATAAATGACCCATCAGTTGTAGAAATAAATAAAATCAGCCAGGAAATTGACTATCAAGTTTATGACATTGAAACATTAAGCAGGCCCAAGCATTAATAATTTGGCAGTTGACAAGTAAATTACATTACTTCTATTGGAAGAACAATTCACTGTAGTTAGAATTAATCAACTTCTTCAGGAATGAGATGATGCCACTAAATATTATCCTCAAGAAGCATTGGACTGAAGGGATTTAATACAATACGACATCTAACCAGATTTTGAATGACAGTTTGTGACTTATTTCCTTGTGGGGGAAATCTGCTGAAATTTGGCTTTAGGTAGACCATGTCACACTCGTGGGGTGGGACAGGGCATGGAGCCCTGTTTGGACTCTGCATATGTAAATCTCCTGAAGAAGGGCTTATGCCAAAAACATAGATTCTCCTGCTCCTCTGATGCTGCCTGACCTGCTGTGCTTTTCCAGCACCACATTTTTCACTCTGATCTCCAGCATCTGCAAGCCTCACTTTCTCCCATATGTAAATCTCCCCCATGTTAAGGGCATGTCACACAAGATACAAAGGATATACAGCACAGAAACATTCTGTTTGACCAAATAATCCATCCCAGTGCTTATGTTCTACTCAAGCTTCATCTCATCTTTTCACATTTATTTTCACTATCATAACTTTCTATTCCTTTTTGTCCAGCTTCCCTTAAATGTGCCTACAGCACTCAGTTCAAGCACTCCCTGTTCTACATTTTCCAAGTCTCTGGCTGAAGATCTTTCTCCCCAATTTCCAATTTGTTTCCTTATGCTGAGTTTATATTGATGGGCTCGCTCTTCCCCCACAAAAATATTTCATAACTTAAAAGACTGATTAACTGTCCTTAGGCATTCCTGTCTTTTGAAACCCAGTCTTTTGAGACTTTGATGACCAAGTGAGGAAGGGTCTTGGCTCTCCTTTTTGATCCCCTCATGGTTGGTTGCAATCAATATTTTAATTGTTATAGCATGACTGTCACATTTCAATGGAATGTAATTAACTTGATCAACATTAAACCTAGAGAGTGGTCAGCCTGTGGAATTCACTGCCACAGAAAACTGTTGATGCCAAAACACTGAAGACTTTCAAGAAAAATGTAAATACAGTTCTTAGGAGTTAAGGGATCAAAAGATAATGGAAGGCAGGAACAAATACTGAGTTCAGTGATTAGCCATGACCATATTGAATGACAGAACAGCCTCAAAGGGCAGAATTGTCTTCTGTATTCCATATTTCTATATAAAATGGTGTAGCTGAATTACAAAATTTATTCAGTGAATGAAAATTTTTTTATTATGTACTAACCTGAAAAAACCATAATAAAAATGTGACGTCAAATACATGCACAGGTGATAGTAAGCTTAGAATGAAATTGGAATCTGGTACAGAAATTAGATACAATTGCAGTTTAAAGCTCTTGGAGCCCTTGAGGTGTGAGAATGACCTGAGTCTTTACTATTTAGCTGATGTCGTATTTCTTCAGTGACCAGTCCGATTTGCCAGGATTTGGCCCATATTCCTTTAAACATTTCCCATTCATGTGCTCATCCAGATGCCTTTTAAATGTTGTAATTGTACCCACCTCCACCACTTGATGGTAGAAGTTAAATCAGGACACTAAGAAAAAAGTGGACTTTGTCAAATGTTATCATGGAAAATAAAAGCTCATGGTATAGGGAGAAAATAATGACATGAATAGAATATTGGCTGGCTAACAGGAAAGAAGGCATAAATAAGTCAATTTTATTTGGCAAGGTGTAATAGGTGGTCTGATTCAGGAGTGATTGCTGGGACCTCAACCTTTTCCAATTTAAATTGATAACTTCAATGTTAAATTTGTTGATGAGGTAAAGATGGGTTGAAAAGTTGGGTGAAGAGGCATGAGGCTCCAATGCGATATAGGTAGGTTGGGTGTGTGGGCAATGTCTGGCAAAAAGAGTGTAACGTAGGAAAATGAGAGATTCATTTTGGCAGCAAGAATAAAAAAGCATAATTTTGAAATGGTGAGAGTGTGCAGTGCACTGATAGGATCTAGGTGTCTTGCGTGAGTCTCAAAATGTTACTATTCATGCTTAGGAATGTTTATAATTGGGAAATGTAATAAACATTATTGTTAATTGCAAGAGGAGTTGGATCCAAAAGTACAGCGGTTATACTTCAGTTATACAGCTGAAGTGGTGTGACCACATCTTAAATAGTCTGCATGGTATTACTTGCCTTGTTTAAGGTTGAATTTAAATGAAGGATGTAGTTTGTTTAGTGAAGGATGTTGTTCAGATATTTCACTAAACAAACACCTGGAATGTGTAGTTCTCTCACAGGATCACGAGTCCTTGGAACTCTCTTACTCAAAAGGCAGTGCAGCAGAGTATTTAAATATTTTAAACAGAGGTAGAGGGATTTTTTTAGATTAGATTAGATTAGATTACAGTGTGGAAACAGGCCCTTCGGCCCAACAAGTCCACACCGACCCGCCGAAGCGAAACCCACCCATACCCCTACATTTACCCATTACCTAACACTACGGGCAATTTAGTATGGCCAATTCACCTGACCCTGCACATCTTTGGACTGTGGGAGGAAACCGGAGCACCCGGAGGAAACCCACGCAGACACGGGGAGAACGTGCAAACTCCACACAGTCAGTCGCCTGAGTCGGGAATTGAACCCGGGTCTCTGGCGCTGCGAGGCAGCAGTGCTAGATTCTTGATACATCGGGTGGAAAGCAACTAATTTAGAAATTGGCAGTAAAGACACCTCTCTCCCTCACTTTCATATACTCTTTGTTTCATTCTCTTTCTTTGTGTCTTTCTGTCTGTCTTTCTCTCTCTCTCTCTCTCTCTCTCTCTCTCATGCACAAACAGCAAGAATCTCTCATTTGCTCACTCTCTCTCACATGCACACCATTGGTTCAAGGGCACCTCTGTCTCTCAAAGTGCAATGCTATCTCTCTCACACACGCTCTCTCTCACACACACACACCAGCAGCAGAAGCAAGCCTGTATTTCCCATTTTCTCTGAGAATCAAACACAATTGCATTCCTGTTGAGCCAAGAGTGTTGAATTATTTTAGTGTTTGAAATGTGTACCAGTGATTGCGTGAACTGGCTGTACTCACTTCGTTTCGACATGTGAGAAAGTAGCACTTTCTGCTTACACTGTTGTACTACAGCTCTAAGGGTCAAAGGGCTACAAACTGAGGTCTAATTCCTTGTGGACCAGGGCCTCAGAATCGGCTCTGGAGCAATAAATGAAAAGTCTAAACTGACAGATATTATGAAGGAGCACAGATGTTTCTTTGGAAAGTTGTTCTTGGACTGCTCGTAATCATTTTTTTTCTGTAGAAATAGTTTATGCTGATTATGGAACAGAGTAGTTTAAATTTTATTCATAATTATGCTCCCACTTCCCCCCAGCCTTTCACAGTACCCAGAGGTCTGGGTGATTACTCTCTTTGGGGCCTGAATAACTCCAAATGCTTCCTGGAATTTTAACTGAATTTTGGACATCATTTCTTTCTTTTTATTTTATAAATATGTATTTTAGACATTCTGTCTGAGTAGTTCCGATTGCCCAGAGATGCAAGTTTCTATCTAAGACGGAAGGTGGATATATGGCAATGCATTTTAATCTGAGTGATTATGCAACGAATTGTGTACAATTTCCAGAAGAAATCAGCATAGCAATTCTGCACCGTTGCCTTGGTGTTGACTGCTCCAGTTAGCCAAAGGGATCCCCAAGGGAGAGGGGGTGCTCTATTGTAAATGGGTAATGGTCTTGTGAAAATATGTGTAAACATACGTTAAATGTAGCTGATTAGAGACTTTAAAATGTTGAAGAAAGGCTGTGTGTTTTGGGGAATGGTAACCTAGAGGTGCTGTCACTGGCCTAGTAATCCAGATGCTCAGCATAATTCTCTGGGGATGTGGGTTGAAATCCCATCATAGAAACTGGTGGAATTGAAATTAAATTAATAATATCTAGAACAGAAAGCTTGTCACTGTACAGAGACCATGAAAATATCATCATTTGCTGTAAAAACTCATCTGGTTCAGTAATGACCTTTAGGGTAGAAAAACTGCCGCTGTTAGCTGGTGTGGCCTGTACATAACTTCAGGCCCATAGTAAATGTTGTTGACTCCGCACTACCCTCTGAAATAGTTTAGTTAAAAGGACAATTAGTGATGGGTAACAAACACTGGCCTTGTCAGCCAGTGACACCTACGTGCCATGAAAAATAAAAAAAAAGCCACTTATGACTTGCAGATGTTGACTTTCAAAGCACCATACAATTAATGAACTACATTAGTTTCAGTACGGTGGAGAAACTAGCAGCACAGCCAGTATCCAGCAAGTCCCAGTGAATGTAATGACCAAACTAATATGTGTTTGTGATCCTGGTCAAGGGATAATTATTGGTCAAAGCACTTAGGTGCCTCCTGTACACATTGCTGGTAGATTAGGTGTGGGGAAACCTTCTCTGGTGTAGTGAACCATCTTGAGTGATAAACTGACCTTGGCTACAAAATAAATATAAGCATGAGCATAGAGACTATACTTAAGCAATAAAGATTAAGGAATAATTCATTGACTCTTAACTTAATTGGCATTTATGTAGTTTGTAATTAGGTAGACAAGGTCTTTTGAAAGGATTTAAATCCACTTGCATGTTCAGAAGGTATATGATCGGGTTCCAACATGGCACTAGAAATTAAGATATGAAATTTCTAACAGTAAAGTGTCCAAATGAAGAGTATCAACAGAAAGCTGGAGGTGATCACCAAAAGGGTTGTGGTGAATGCTTTGACAGGATAGAACTACACTGAAAAATGTACAGAGATGTCTTGAAGGTATGGGGCATATAATATACAAATTTGTGATGCTCCCTAAATTCATTTCATGCAACCTCAGTCTCATATTGGTTAATACTAAGTTGTGCCATTTGGTATTAGGTTTAAAGAAGATCAGTGACAACCACTTAAATAAGCAGACTTGTTCATAATTGTGATTCTATTTCGTGTTGGACGTGAGAAAGAATTTTGTTTGGACTGACGCTAACAAAAACAATGTGCAAATATGTTGTGCCTCTAATGCACTAAATACCTAAAAGGATTTCACAGAGATAATATAAAATTATATATGACATAGATCCACAAAAAAGATATTGTATCAGATGGCATAAAGCTAGTCAATGAGGTAAGTTTTAAAGAGTGCCTTAAAGTAGGATTGTGAGGTAGAGAAGTAAAGAAGTTTATGGAGAGATTGAACTTATGGCTGAGGCAGTTGAAGGTGAAGTTGTCAATGATGGAGTGATTAAAATCAGGGATGCTCAAGAGACTATGACACTGGAATGTATTAGACCTGGAATGAAAGGAGTGCAGATTTCTTAGAAATATGTAGGTCTGGAGGAAAGATGTGAGGGACCACCCCATGGACTGATTTAAAAATAAGAATGAGAATCTTAAATTCAAGACCTTGTTTAACCAGGAGCTAATGTAATTCACAAAGCACATGGGTGGTCATGACAGCATTTGGTTTGAGTTTGGTTATGCCAATGGAGTTTTTGTTGACCTTTTAGTTTATTGAGGGTAGAATATGGGAAGCTGGACAAATTGTGTCATAATTGTTAAATGCTCTCAATCGTAACTTTTTGATATTAAAGCACAATGTAATGGAATATTCTACACTTACCTCGGTGAATGCAGCTTCAGAAACATTCAAGAATCTCATTACTATCCAGAATAAAACCGACCTGCTTGATTGTTACCCCATCCACCAAACATCTATTTGCTCCTACAACCCATTTTGCAGCAAGGTGTCTACAAGACACATTGCATTAAACACCAAGACTTCTTCAATATCACCTTCCAAATCCATGACTACTTCTACACAGGCAAACCTCCATCTGCAATCTCGGCACTATCCTGACCCAGAACTACATTGTCGTTCCTTCATTTTTGTGGGATCAAGATCCTGGAAGTCAGTTCCAAACATTGTGGGTGTACCTGAGCAATAAATCCTGGCCCAGTCATCAATACTATGACAGAGGAAAAATAAATCTGGAGGTATTAAAATAAAGATGAGACTTCCAGTATCAGATTATTTAAGGCAGGAATAGCGATGAATTATGTTACAAAGGCGGAAAACAAAGCCGCCTTAGTGACGGCATGTATATATTGTTAAAAGTGGGTCTGATACCTGAGTTGTCTGGATGGCTGGTTTGTAATCCTGTGTAATGCCAATACCATGGGTTCATTTTCCACACTCATGAAGGACTCTCCCTTCTCAGTCTTTCCTCTCACCTGAGGCATGGTGAGCCTCAGGTTAAGCCACAAGGAGTCATCTCTCTGAATCAACCTGCTGGTCTGGTAGGACTATGGGGACTTTACCATATATTATGGTTGAAAGCTTGTGTCTGGTCAAAAGGGAACAGAGGATACAAGCAGGTTGGTTCAGCATTTAGTTGGTTCAGTATGTGATGGAATCAATGGTGTGGGATCAGATTGGTTTGGACTCTAGACAATGGCTTCAGACTTCTTCATATTTAATTAGAGGAAATTTCTTGTACCTAAACCTGGATGTTAGGTAAACAACTCCGATGAATGGAGGGGCCATAATTGTGAACGTGGCAACAATAGTTTTGATTTTAAATGATGACTGAGGAGCAGCATGAGGATGGGCAGTAAGAGGAACCAAGGTAGATTTTTGGAGGACACCAGAGAATCAGTTGGTTGGGAAGAGAAACCTTGGAGACAATTTTCTGATGATGATTCAGTTATTAAAATGGAACAGGCCTGTGAACTGCCACCAAACTGGAAAAATGTGGAGACACAATGGAAGAGAATGATGAGTCAATTGTGTTCAAAGCGTCAGACAGGTCAAGATGGATGAGGAAGGAATATTTATCTTGTCATGGGTAACAGAGGACATTATTTTTGACTTCACTAGGGCTTTTAGGGTTAGAGGAAAATGTGGAGTTTAAAACAGAGCTGCTATGATCTTGTTGAATGATGGAGCAGAGATGAGGGGATTAATGTCCTGCTTCTGCTAATTTGTATTGTAGCACAGTAGGAAACCTGATAAGAGAGATTTTCTAAAAGATGCAATTTGCATTATGTTAATAACATGTTCAGAACTCTTCTAAGACATTTGTTGATACAAGCTATTTCTTTTTCAAGCTGCTTGAATTGTTTTGTCTCAGTTCTAAGATGACATAAGTTCAATATCTTCAGTAAACCTTCCTCTATCTGCAGGGCAGAAGTTGGATTGTGAAGAGGAGTTATGAAGATTTCCGGGTGCTGGATAAACACCTCCATCTCTGCATTTATGACAGGCGTTTTTCCCAGCTTGCCGAGCTGCCGCGGACGGATTGGCTGAAGGACAGTGCAGAGGTATGGCGTCTTACTACGTGTTGCCCCTGTGGGCTGTGTAAAGTTCACAGTTCATTCCTGGGACTAAGGAAGGAAAGCAGTTGGAATTATGTTTCTCACAAACCTTACAGTGCAACTGTGGAGTAGCATTCATAACAAACGTCAAACTTCAGGAGATATATTGGAGGAGATAGCTCTCCACCTCCTTTAATCCACAAGGCTCCAAATACATTTTAGAAAGAAAAGTCACAAGCAATCACTTATTCTTAGTCATACCCCAACACTCATTAATCCTCCCTTTCCCCAAGGTATTGACACAAAAGACTTATAGCAAGTCTTTCTCTCTGTTATGCAGCATAGCCATGTTCTGCTCCTCCCTGGCTTTCTGCAACTCATTACCCATGGACTCAACCAAATTCTCTTTTCTTCACTTTCCTCTCCTGCCTACTATGTTATCTTCTCCCTTTGTCTCACAAGTGTTATCTCTCTGCCCTCTTCTCTCCAATCATTTTTCTTTTGAATATCCTGACTCTGCTGTTCTTCCCCTCTTTTAAGCACAGAACATGGACTTGCACCATCAGATCTGCACTGATCCAAAACAACCAACAAACTAGTCTAATCCTATTTTCCAGCACTTGACCCATTGCCTTGAATGCCTTGACAATACAAGTGCACGTCTAAGTAGCTTTTAATAGTTTAAAAGAGGGTTTTTAATGACCACCCTAACAGGCAGAGTTCCAGATTCCCACCACCCTCTGAGGAAGGAGTTTCTCCTCAGAACTCTTGTAATCCTTCTGTACTTTACAAGTTTAAATCTACAGCCTCTGATCATTTATCCCGCTTTTATTGCGAAAAAATTTCTTCCTGCCCCTACTGTCTTCATAATGGAAACTCTCCAGCCTAGGCAACATCCTGGTAAATCTCCTCTATACTCTCTCTAGTGCTATCACATTCCTCTTACCATGTGGATTCCAGAACTGCGTACACCTGTGGCATAACCATCTTATACAGTTCCAGCAAAGCCTCTCTTTCTTAAACTCCACATCTTGGTTCATAAAGGCAAGTGTACCATATACCACCTTAACCGCTTTATCCACCTGTCCTCATACTTTAACAAACTGGTGGACATGCACACCAAGATCCCTCAGATCCCCAGTGTTTCCCAGGGTCTTACCATTCATCATGTATTCCCTTGCCATTTTTGTCCTGCCTGAGTGCATCACCTCACACTTATCCAAACTGAACTTCTGCCGCCATTAATACACATGCCTTCACCAGTTTTTCCTTTGCTCTCCTGCTCCCCTTTTTCTTGTCCTTACTCTCATCCTTTCTCCCTCCCCTGCATCTTCATTTCTAATTTCACCAAGTTCAACTCTCCCCACTCTCTGTTCTTCCAATTACACTTTTACAAACATTCCACTCACGCCTCACACTTCACTCCTCCCTTCCCTTCCTCTTTCACCCTTGGATTGTCCTCTCCTATGTTTTGATTCCATCTGCACCCCAGCTCTCCTTCCCCTTCTTTTCCTTTTCTAACTCTGGTGCGCAAATAATCACTTTGTATATGGGGAAAATGCAAGATCTATTCAGATTTATCCATTTGTTATTCTGTTAGTGGTGAAAGTAGATCACAGAATGTATTTAATTTTTCTTAGCAACATGTTGTGCAGTAAGTGCTTTTCTCAGAAGATGTTTGAAGTGAATCCAAACAGTTCATGAGATGTATTGTTAATAGCGTATTGTCACTGATGAGAGTGATTCCTATGGTGCTCTCACATTGAGAATAATCTTCCAGTACAATCACTTCCTTGCTAATGGATTCTGTAATATGGGTATACTGGCTGATCTGAAAATTGGTTTGGTGGAGTTCTTGATTTGATGCATTTCATTGAACAGTCTCTCAGCTCTCAGATGATTCAAATCTATTTTCAAGTCACTTAAAACACAAGTAAAGAAAGAAATACTCACATTTATTAAATGCATTTTAAGACTTGTAAAAATGCTTGAGAAGCAAAAAATACTTTTGAAGTTCTGAAGAAGTCTCATTCGACTCAAAACATGAAATATGTGTTTTGTGCACAGATGCTACGGGAGCTGTTGAGTTTCTCCAGCATCCTCAATATTTTACATTTATTTAAGGGTTTGTAATTAGGTTTTAGCATCTTCCATTTCTCGGTGTTCTTCTGCTATCTCCGGTCACAAATAAATATGTTCAGGAGCTGTTTTGGGTCATGAAAATTAAATATCAACTTCTGAATTATTTTGGTGACTGACTTCATTTTGTCCTTTGAGCTGTATCATAGACTCAGACATTTACAGTGTAGAAGGAAGCTTTTTAGTCCATCATGTGTGTGCGAGTAGACAAAAGATCTAACTGCATTGATTCCATTTTCCAGCTCTTGGCCTGTAGTCCTGGAGGCTGTGCCAATGCAAGTAGCTAAATATTGTTTAAATGATGAGAATTTCTGACCATTCTATCAGGTGGCTCCAAAGTCTCACTATCTTCTGGGTTAAGCTAATTTATCCTCAATGCAGAGGCGATGGCCTAGTGGCATCATCATGAAACTTTTAATATAAAAACTCAGGTAATATTCTGGGTACTCAGGTTCAAGTCCTACCATGGCAGATGGTGGAACTTTAATTCAGTAAATATCTGGAATTAACGATGACCCTGAAACCACAATCAGTTGCTGGTAAAACCCATCTGGTTCTCAAATGTCCTTCAGAGAAAGAAATCTGCCATCCTTCATGTGACTCCAGATCTCACAGAAATTTGATTGACTCTCAGCTGCCCTCTGAAATGGCCTAACGAGCTGCTCAATTGAATCAATCACTAGAAAGTCTCAACAAAGAAATGAAGCTGACAGAATCACATGGCATCAACCTCGGTACCGGGAACAAAAACAGCCTGTGAACCTTAAAAGTTCACCTTACAACTAAGAGCAGACAAGTCAACCAACAGCCTGACATTATCTGTAAGGTATGATTCTGTGAGTATGACTGTCCCAAATACCACCATCACCATCCCTGGATATGTCCTGTCCCACAAGCAAGATATGGTAGCATAGTGATAAGCAGACAGGAGGTGGTTGCCCTGATAGTCCTCAGCATTGACTCCACCCCCATAAGCTCTCATGGTATCATGTCAAACATGGGCAAGGAAGCATCCCGCTGACTACCACATACCATCCTCCTTTGGATCAGTGTCCTTCATGTTGAAGGAGGAGACAGGAAGCACAGAAGATGAAAAGGGTGCGGAATATTCACTGGGTGAGGGTTTTCAATGTCCAGAGCTAAGAGTGGTTCAGAAGCCGCACGACTGATCAAGCTGGTTGATACGTAAGAGAAATAACTTCTAAATTGGGTCTGTGGCAGGTATGAAGAAGCCAACCAGCGGGAAAACACACTAGACCTTGCCCTCATTAGACATGCATTTATCCATGACAAGACTGTGGAGGCACAATCCTGCCTTATCATTGACATCCCCTCACATCTTGTTGTGTGGCACTAGAACAGAAGGGGATGTCAGGACAGCACCATGCAAACCTAAAAATGAGATGTCAACCTGGTGAAGCTACCAAACAGGAGTACTTACATGTCAACAGCATAAGCAGCAAACAATAGACAGAGCTAAGCAATCCCGCAACCAATGGATTAGATTTAAGCTCTGCAGTCCTCTGGCATGCAGTCATAAAAGGTGATGGACAGTCCGCTCAGGAGAAGAGAAGGCTTCACAAATATTTCCATCTTAAACATTGGGAGAGCCCACACAAAGGTGCGAAAGATAGGGCTGAAACTTTCCCAAAACTTATTCGAGTCGTTGATCCATCTAGACACCATCCAGAGCTCCTCAGCATCACAGATGCCAGTCTTCAGTCAATTTGAATCATTCCACTCGCTATCAGGAGCACTGCATACTACAAAGGCTGTGGACCCTGATGACATTTCGGCAATAGTACTGAAGTTTTGTGCTCCAGAACTTGCTGTGCCCCAAACTAATCTGTTCCAGTACAGCTACAACACTAGCTTCTATCTTACTATTTGGAAAATTGAGTAGGTATGTCCTGCACCCAAAAAGTAGGACATATCCAATTATTGCCCCATCAGTCTACTTTAGCCCATGGAAGATGTCATAAACAGTGCTATCAAGCAGCACCTGCTCAACAGTAACCTGCTTACTAATGCCCAGATGGGTCTGCCGGGATCACTCAGCTTCTGACCTCGCTACAGTCTTGGTTCAAACATAGACAAAAAGAGCTGAATTCCAGAGGTGAGGTGAGAGTGACAGCCCCAACATCAAATCTGCATTTGACCCAATGTACCATCAAGAAGCCCCAGCAAAACTGGAATCAGTGGAAATCAGGAAAAACTCTCCACTCATTAGAGTTGTACCTGGCTGTGGAAAATGGAAGATGGTTGTGATTGTTGAAGGTCATCTCAGTTCCAGTATACCTCTGCAGGAGTTCCTCAGGGTAGTGTCCTGGACCCAACCATCTTCAGCTGCTTCATCTGTGACCTTCCCTCCATCATAAGGTCAGAAGTGGGGAAGGTCGCCGATGATTGTACGATGTTCAACACCATTTGTGACTTCTCAGGTACTGAAGCAGACCATGTCCAAATGCAACAAGACTTCAAGTGTTCAGGCTTAGGCTGACAAGTGGCAAGTAACATTTGCACTGCACAAATGCCAATCAATGACCATCTTCAATTAGAAATAATCTAACCACTGCCCCCTAATTCACTGGCATGACTATCATTGAAACCGTCATTATCAACATCCTGGGGTTGTCACTGACCAAAAACTGGACTGGATTTACCATATAAAAACAGTGGATACAAGTAGAGGTCTGAGGCTAGGACTACTGTAGCGATAAGTCACCACCTTATTTCCCAAAGACTGGCCACCATCTACAAAACAAGGTGTGTGGTACAGTGCGTTCCCCATTTGCCTGGGTGAGTACATTTCCAACAACTTTCAGAAGCTTGACACCACTCAGAACAAAGCAATCTGCTTATTTCACACCACATCCATGAATATCCATCCCCTTCACCATTGACATTCAGGAACAGCAGTGTGAACTATCTACGCAATTCAGTGCAGAAATTTGCCAAAGATCTTCAAGCAGTACCTTTCAAATCCACAACCGCTGCCATCTAGAAGGACACTAATTGCATGGGAACACCACCACCTGAAAGTTCCCTTCTAAGCCACTCACCATTCTGACTTGGAAATATATTGCTGTTTCTTCAGTGTTGCTGTATCAAAATCCCGGAATTCCCTCCCTAACAGGAATTCCCTCCCTAACAGTATAGTGAGTCAACCTATAGCATGTTGATTGCAGCAGTTCAAGAAGGCACGTCACCATCACCTTCTAAAGGGAAACTAGGAATGAGCAATAGATGCTGGACCAGCCAGTGAGTGAATGAAAAGAAAATTTATCTTGGTTTTCTACCCCTTCCCTTAGAAATACACCACCTCGTTATTGGCCGCTCTGCTAATGGAAAATAGCTCTCCTGTCCATCCTATCAATGTCCTTCATAATTTTATGCAACTCTCAATCATGATCCCTCTTAGGAAAATAATCCCACCCTATCTGATCTTTCCTCGCAGTTTACACCCTTCAGCCCTGGCAGCAGCATGGTAAATTTATGCACACTTTCAATGCAGTCTCATTCTTCCTATAATGTGGTGATCAGAACTCCATTCAGCACCCTAGTTGTCCAAAATCAGCATTTTATTCTGGAATAACATCCCTGATCCTGTATTCTGTGCCTCAGCTAAAGAAGGCAAATGTTATATATGCCTTCTGAACCATTTTATCTATCTGTCAAGAATCTGTGAATGTACACATCAAGATCCCTCTGATCTTCAGTACTTTCCAGGGTCCTACCATGTATAGTATAATCTCTTGCCTTTTTTCTGTCTGTAAGTGCATTACCTCCCACTTTTCCAGGTTGAGCTCCTTTTGCCACTGTCCGTTGATATACTCCTGTAGTTTTTAGGTCTTGTCTTCATTATTTATTGGTCTACTAATTTTTAACCATATCATCTTGATCATATTCCTTATGTTTAAGCTCAATCATTAATGAACACCACAAACAGCAAGGGAAGCAGCACCAACCCCCGCAGATCCCCACCTGGAAACAGACTTCCTGTCACAGTCCAGTTTCATACCTGGAATTAAGTCCAGAACCACTGCGTCTCTTCTAGGTCTTCCATGAACTAGCTTGAAAAGCTCTCCATGATGCATTTTAAGAATTTTGTTTTGACTAAAGTTCACACAATGACTACCCAGTGAATGTCAGGGAAGTTGAAGTCTCCTATTATCATTACCCTATTACTTTAACACTTCTCTCAAATTTGACTACGTATGTGCTGTTCTATTTCTATCAGATTGTTGGGGGACCTATAATACACCCCCAGCAATGTGGTTGCTCCTTTTTGGTTTTTAGGTTCTACCATATGGCTTCATTGAAGAGCCTTCTAACATGTCATCTCTACTTGCTGCTGCAATAGATTCCCTGATCGATATTGTGACACCTCATCTTTTATCTCCTTTCTGTCTCTCCTGAAGACTTGGACTATTGAGCTGTCAACCTGCCTCCCCTCTCAGCCATCTCTCAGTGACAGCAATAACATTATATCCCCATGTGTCCTCAGCTCATCTGACTTCTGGCATTAAAATACTATCCAACCTTTACACCTTAACTGGCCGAGAATTTCTCTGCCTTCTTGACTCCCATTGAAGTTACTTCATCTTTTGGATGTTCATCTTCTAAGTCTTCTCTCTGGATCCTACATCTCTGCCATGGTATTTTAAACCCTTCTTAACAACATTAACAAACCTTCCCATTTGGATACTGGTCCCATTCCGGTTCAGTTGCAATCCGTCTGCCCTGTATAGGTCCCAGTCCAACCTCTGCCAAAAAGGTCCTAATGTCCCAGAAGTTGAAAGCCCTTCCTCTTACACCGTTTCTCCAGCCACACATTCCTCTGGACTAACTTTCTATTTCTATCTGCGCACTCAACTGCACTGGAAGTAATTTAAAAATCAGTTCTTTCATCGACTTCCTGGCTCCCTAAATTCTGCCTGCAGGATCTCATCCTTTTTCTCCCAATGTCATAGGTACCAATATGTTCCACAATCTCTTTCTGTTTGCCCTCCCCCTTCAGAATGTCCTGCAGTCATTCAGTGACATCCCCTGGCATTAGGAAGGCTCACGCCATCCTGGAGTCTATTTTGCAGCTGTAGAAACGTCTATCTGTTCCTCTTACAATTAAATCCCCTACTGCTACTGTCCTGCCATTCTTCTTCCTTCCCTCATGTGCAGTAGACCTACCCATGGAGCTAGGAAGTTGGCTCTCACTACTTTACCCTGCACAGTCATCCCCCCTAGCAGTATCCAAAACTGTATATCTGTTTGAAATGGGATGGCCACTGGAATATTGTCTGCCTTTTTGTACCCTGGCTTGTTTCCATCAGGTGGGTATATTAGGACCTGTGGGCGCAGCCTTAGAGTTAGAGGGGGTCAATTTAAAGTGGGAATGAAGAGACATTTTTTCAGCCAGAGAGTGGTGGGCCTGTGGAATTCACTGCCACGGAGTGCAGTGGAGGCCGGGACATTAAATGTCTTCAAAGCAGATATTGATAAATTCTCAATCTCGCAAGGAATTAAGGGCTATGGGGAGAGTGCAGGTCAGTGGCTTTGAAATGCCCATCAGCCATGATTGAATG
Source organism: Chiloscyllium plagiosum (assembly GCF_004010195.1). Classification (NCBI taxonomy): domain Eukaryota; kingdom Metazoa; phylum Chordata; class Chondrichthyes; order Orectolobiformes; family Hemiscylliidae; genus Chiloscyllium; species Chiloscyllium plagiosum. The sequence goes on along the minus strand of NC_057744.1, from coordinate 37,464,554 downwards.
GCGGAGTGGACTCGATGATTCGAATGACCTTACTTCCACTCTTATGTCTTATGGCTGGTGGCCTTTTCTGCTGTTTAGTCTTCACCTGTGGAGTGACTATCTCATGGACAGGCTATTCACAATTTGCTGAACAACACAGATGCTCCACAGTGAATTCAACCACAGCTCCAGCTCCAGCTCCAAAATGCGGTTGACCAGTAGCTACAGCTGGACACACTTCCTGCAAACACGTTCGCCAGGGACAACTGAAGCTTCTATGATTTGTCACATACACAGGAAGAGCATATTACTGGTGCAGGCTCTGCTGCCATGATTTCCCTTTTTTTTTCCCTTTTTAAATTATGCTTCTGATAGAATACTTACGTGGTTCCCTTATGCTAATTGTATTTCTCTTACTCTATTTACTTGTATTCCTTTATTATATTGGCCTTAAATTCCACTTAATCTTGTTGTTTCTCAGTTAATCGCTTTTTCCAAACATTACACGTTAAAATCATGAACCAGTCAACGCATATTTTCCTGTGATATCACTGTTTAAATTTGTTTTTGCCAGTCAGCAGACCCCTGAAATTGCAGCTCTTAAACTCGTCATGATTGGAGATGCCGGTGTTGGACAGGGGTGTACAAAGTTAAAAATCACACAACACCAGGTTATAGTCCAACAGGTTTAATTGGAAGCACACTAGCTTTCGGAGTGACGCTCCTTCATCAGGTGATTGTGGAGGGCTCGATCGTAACGCAGAATTTATAGCAAAAATTTGCAGTGTGACGTAACTGAAATTATACATTGAAAAATTGATTGTCTGTTAAGCCTTTCATCTGTTAGAATACAGTGATAGTTTCACTTCTTTCATGTGTAAATCACAAAACCCTTTTTTT
>NC_057744.1:37461570-37463594 GCF_004010195.1 Chiloscyllium plagiosum | reverse complement strand
GTTTTTGAGCAAAGTGCAATGTAACTCTGCAAGTACAAATTCACCACACAAAATATGTGTGCATGTGGCTCTTTGTCTGTCTGTGTGTGAGAGTCTGTCTGGGGTAGGGGTTGTGAGTGTGAGAAAGTGTGTGTGTAGTGAGTGCAGAGTGTCTTAAATCTGTGAGGGGGTGCGTGTGGGAGTGTGTGTGTCTATAAGGGTGTGTGTGGTGTGTGTGTGTGTGTGTGTGTGTGTGTGTGTGTAGTGCAATGGTGATCATCTGTAATGTGACATGAACCCACGGTCCCGGTTGAGGCCCTCCCTATGGGTACCGAACTTAGCTATCAGCCTCTGCTCAGCCACTTTCCTGTGCTACCTGTCCCGAAGTCCACCTTGAAGGATGGTCACCTGAAGGTCCGAGGCTGAATGTCCTGGACCACTGAAGTGTTCCCCAACTGGGAGGGAACCTTCCTGTCTATTGATTGTTGTGCGGTGCCCATTCATCCGTTGTCGTAGCCTTTGCTCGGTTTCCCCAATGTACCATGCCTCCGGGCATCCTTGCCTGCAACGTCGAAGATAACGTTGGCTGGGTCACATGAGTACCTGCCATGTACAAGGTGGGAGGTATTCCCACGCGTAATAGTGTATCAATGTCCACAATCTGACACGTCTTGCAGAGTCCACCGTGACAGGGTTGTGTGGAGTTGTCCTGAGAGCCGGGCAGTTTGATCTGTTTGAGGTTTGGCGGTTGTTTAAAGGCAAGTAGTGGAGGTGTGGGGAAGGTCTTGGTGAGTTGCTCATCCTCATTGATAATGTGTTGCAGGTCACGAAGAACATGGCATAATTTTTCAGCCCCTGGAAAGTACTGAACAACGAAAGGTACCCTGTCGGTTGCAGCCTGTGTCTGTCTCCTGAGGAGGTCATTACGGTTCCTTGCTGTGGCACGTCAGAACAGGTAGTCGATGAGTTGAGCATCGTACCCCGTTCTTGTGAGGGCATCCTTGAGTACTTCCAGATGTCCGTCACGTTCCTCCTCATCTGAGCAGATCCGGTGTATGCGTAGGGCTTGTCCATAGGGGATGGCTGTTTTAATGTGTTTTGGGTGGAAGCTGGAGAAGTGTAGCATTGTCAGGTTGTCTGTGGGTTTGCGGTAGAGTGTGGTGCTGAGGTGTCCGTCCTTGATGGAGACGCACGTGTCCAAGAGTGAGACAGACAGTTGAGAGTAGTCCATGGTGAGTTTGATGGTGGGATGAAACTTGTTGATGTCACTGTGTAGTTTTATCAGTGACTCCTCGCCATGGGTCCAGAGGAAGAAAATGTCATCAATGTACCTGGTGTAAAATGTTGGCATATTGGGGTGCAAATTTGGTCCCCTCGGCTGTTCCGTGTGTCTGGATGAAGAATTGGTTGTCAAAGGTGAAGACGTTATGATCGAGGATAAAACGGATGAGTTGTAGGATGGTGTTTGGAGACTGGCAGTTGTTGGTGTTGCGTACTGAGGCTGTTGCCGTGATGCCATCCTTGTGGGGGATGCTGGTGTAGAGTGCGGAAACGTCCATTGTGACGAGGAATGTTCAAAACCAATGACAACATTGTCATCAAACCAGCAGATAAAGGAGGAGCCGTTGTCATTCAGAATAGAACAGATTACTGCAAGGAAGTGTGCCGACAACTGAACAACCAGGAACACTACAGGCAACTACCAGCTGATCCGACCAAAGGACACACCCGAGAATTAAACACACTGATCAGAACTTTGGATCCAGTCCTTCAGAGTTCCCTACGCGCCCTCATCCCACATACTTCTCGTGTAGGCGACTTCTGCTGCCTTCCAAAGGTACACAAAGCCAACACACCGGGACGTCTCATCGTGTCGGGACCCTATGTGAGAATCTCTCTGGCTATGTGGAAGGCATCTTGAAACCTATTGTACAGGGGATCACCAGCTTCTGTCGCGACACTACGGATTTCTTACAGAAACTCAGCACCCACGGACCAGTCGAACCGGGAACATTCCTCGTCACAATGGACGTTTCCGCACTCTA
>NC_057744.1:37402642-37459406 GCF_004010195.1 Chiloscyllium plagiosum | reverse complement strand
TTAGATTGGAATCAATCTAAACATCAGGTCATAGACAGAGAAGACAGGGGGCTAACACTTTCAACATATTGTCTAGCTATCACCATTGTTAACAGCTAACCCGAGAATGCAACTTTAAAAAAAAGGGTTTTGTGATTTACACATGAAAGAAGTGAAACTATCACTGTATTCTAACAGATGAAAGGCTTAACAGACAATCAATTTTTCAATGTATAATTTCAGTCACATCACACTGCAAATTTTTGCTCTAAATTCTGTGTTACGATCGAGCCCTCCACAATCACCTGATGAAGGAGTGTCGCTCCGAAAGCTAGTGTGCTTCCAATTAAACCTGTTAGACTATAACCTGGTGTTGTGATTTTTAACTTTGTACACCCCAGTCCAACACCGGCATCTCCAAATCATGACTCTAAATAGTGTGACTACTGTGCAATATGGTGATATCTGGCAGCTCATTTACATGCAACAAGGTTTCACAACCAGCAACTGAGATGAGTATCCATTAATATTACTGTTTGGTGGTGTTGGTTCTCTGAGTGAAGAGTTTTGACCAGGACTGTCAGAGAACTCCCTGCTTGTGAATGAATCATGCTATGTTCATCTTAACCTCTAGTTCTGAAGTAGACCTTGGTTTATTTGTTTTATTTAAAGTCGGCTAAGGAGAGCCATCAGGGAGGGGGTTAGATGATATACACCATATATCACTGGCTTTTTTTTTTAAAGACACTAATATTTTTTAAATTCCCTTCCTGTAGTTCTACAGAGTTCATTGAACTGTTGGGAATCAAATATTAGAATACTTTAGCATTGTGTTGCAGTACTATGCATTATACATGTGCCTTTGAAAGAGAAAGCCTTTGCATCTTTGTACCTTTGAATCCTGTTTAGTCAAAGGGAAGTTTCCCCAGCACCTGAGATTAGCGGACATTGTTCCTTTGTTTAAGAAAGGCAACAGGGTTAATCCAGGAAATTACAGGCTGGTGAGCCTTATGTCAGTGGTAAGGAAATTATTAGAGAAGATTCTTGGGATTTTCTCACATTTAGAATAAATTATGGTCTTATTAGCGACAGGCAGCTTGGCTTCTGCAGAGGAGGTTGTGTCTCACAAACGTAATTAATTATTTTTGAGGAAGTGACAAAGATGATTCTTGAGGGTAAGATGGTCAATGTTATTAAAATGAAGTTTGACAAGGCCCCTCTATTTCTATTAGCAGGCTGATAGAAAAGTTGAAGATATAGGTTCTAAGGTAAGCTGGTAAGATGGATACAGAACTAACTTAGTCATAGAAGACAGCGAGTAGCACTAGACGGGTGGTTGTCTGACTGGAGGCCTGTGACCAATGGTGTTCTACAGAAATTAGTGCTAGGACACCTGTTGTTTTATGTATATAGGTGTAGGTGGCCTGTTTAGTAAATTCACAGGCAACAAAAAGATTGGGGAGCCATGGATAATGAGGGGGATTGCCAGAGGATACAGTAGGGTAAAGATAGACTGGAGATTTAGGCATAGAAATGGCAAGCTGGCGTTTAATCCAGATAAATGTGAAGTAATGCATTTTGGAAGATCTAACGCAGGAAGGAAGTACACAGTGAATGGCAGAATCCTTAGTAGCATTAACATACACCGGGATATAGGTGTGCAGGTCCACAGTTCCCTGAAAGTAGCAATATCGTAAGGTGGTCAAGAAGGCATATTGCATCCTTACCGTCATTGGTTGGGGCATAAAAGTTAGTAAGTCATGTTGCAGCTATGTAGAACTTTAGTGAGGCCAAATTTGCAATATTGTGTACAGTTCTAATTGCCACACGATCAGAAGGATGTGGAGGCTTTGGAGAGATTTTAGAAACAGTTTATCAAATTGTTGTCTGGTTTAGAGGGCATTAACTATGAGGAGGGATTGGACACACTTGGTTTGTTTTCACTTGAACATTGAAAGACTGATGCAAGTTTACCCAAATGATAAGAGGCATGGGTAGAATGGGTAATCGGAGTCTTTTTTTTCCCCAGAGTAGAAATGTCATTTACTTGGGGCAGAGGTTTAAGGAAAAAGGGGGAAAGTTTAAAGGAGATGTGAGAAGTAGGTGTTGTACACAGAGCGTGGTAACTGCCTGGAATGTGTTGCCATAGGAGGTAGTAGAGACTGATAAGCAGCAATTTCTCAGAGGCATCTTGACAAATATATGAATAAGTAGTGAATATGACGGATATATGAATAAGGTATTATGTGGACAGGGTCGAAGCAAATTTTTGTTTACTTTACAAAGGATCATGTGTCAGTGCAGTCTTGGTAGGCTAAAGAGTCTGTTCCTATGTTCTTTTGTTCAAAATATGTAAAAGGTAAGTGGGTCAGTGGAAGGCAACTGTAGGTAAACCATTTACCGTCCAGGAATCAGTGATGCATACGTCTTCTCCATTTTTTTTCTTCTGTATATTTTCATGGAAATAAAAGTTAATGAAAACTCAGCAGGTCTGCTTACAGGATTAAACCTGTCTGAATCAGAAGATTAAAAGTTGCAAGTAAATGATCACACATTGACCCAGGAGTTGTAGTTGTTACTGATAATATATCGGGTATCAGCAGGAGCTTGGGGCAGCACTGACAATATTTTTCACTGTAGTCTTTGTCAGGAGTGAAATGTCTGAACTCTTGGTGCTGAAGAAAGGTTGTAGAATCTCTCAAGAGGAATGAGGTCAGTCAGTGAGAGTTGAGAATATACCTGGGTTATTTTGCTTGTATTGGAAAGAAATATAAAACAGAAGCATACGGAAATTATCTGTGCTATAAATACCTCAGTAAAAAAATGCCAACGCGTTCTCAATCCAGATCTTTTATTTAAATTCACTTGTGGGCCTGGGCATTACTGGCTGACCAGCATTTATTGTCCATCCCTAATTGCCTTTGAGAAGGTGGTAGTGATCTGCCTTCTCGAGCTTCTCCATCCATCCACTCATCACTACCCTCCATCTCTGCAAGATATGTCCCATATATTAATATAAAAGACCTAATGTGCAAAGACAGACTAAGTATTCAACACAAATAACAGGCCTAATACTAGTTGCTCTTAGCACCTGATTTTGCCATAGAACATAGAGTGATACATCGCAGTACAGACCCTTCAGCCCTCAATGTTGCACCAACCTGTGAAACTGATCTGAAGCCCATCTCACCTACACTATTCCATTATCATCCATATGTTTATCCAATGACTATTTAAATGCCCTTAAAGTTGGCAAGTCTACTGTTGCAGGCAGGGCATTCCATGCCCTTACTACTCTCTGAGTGAAAAGCCTAAATCCATCACCCCGCAGGTTAAAGCTGTCTCCCTCATGCTAACCATCACCATCTGAGGAAAAAGGCTCTCACTGTCCACCCTATCTAATCCTCTGATTATCTTGTATGTCTCTATTAAGTCACCTCTCAACCTTCTTCTCTCTAACGAAAACAACGTCAAGTCCTTCAGCCTTTCCTCATTAGACCTTCTCTTCATACCGGGCAGCATCCTAGTAAATCTCCTCTGCACCCTTTCCAATGTTTCCATGTCTTTCCTATAATGCTGCGACCAGAACTGTGCACCATACTCCAAGTGTGGCCGCACCAGAGTTTTGTCCAGCTGCAACATGCCTTTGTGGCTGCAAAACTCAATCCCTCTACCAATAAAAGCTAATACACCATTAGTCTTCTTGACAACTCTATAAACCTGGGTGGTAACTTTCAGGGATCTATGTACATGGACACTGAGATCTCTTTGCTCATTGACACTACCAAGTGCCTTCCCATTGAGTACCCCTTATTCCTGTTACTCCTTCCAGAGTGAACCACCTCAGACTTTTCCGCATTAAACTTCATTTACCACCTCCTAGCCCAAGCTCTGCAGTTTATGTATGTCCCTCTGTAATCTGCAACATCCATCAGCACTGTCCACAACAGCACCGACTTTAGTGTCATTCACAAAAATGGTTTGCTCTTCATTGCACAAAAGGTCATCTACGTCACAGCAAGATTTCAGTCCAATCGTTGATACTGGTGATGCAATACATTCTCACCAATACAGGCAGCTTCAGGGATATTTAAATAATTTGTTGCAATCTACAAAAGATCATAAACATCTTCTCATGACACACAGATTATAGATTATACAGCTAGAAGGGTACCACGCTGCAAGCATAGGGAAAGGTTAGGAGGCAGATCTTTATGAACTACTGCAGTGATAATGGAACTGAACATACACTATTGGCACCTTTCTGCATTCTGTAGCCAATAATTGAGACCCAAACTGAAGGAAGGTAAGGACAGGTCTCCAGGCTGAACAGCACCTGGGCACAGCATCCTATGGTTATGGATATTATAATCACTTTTCATTAGAGGGGAAGACAAGACAATCAACTGCTTAAACTCATCAAACAGGGTGTACAAAGGACAGGTAGACATGTGATAATTGTACTTATGGGAGGGATGGTGGCCTTAACAGATGGATTAGACAGGGAGCCAAGTACTGACATGCTGTGTATATCATTCCTCTCCCTTTATATTGAAGTTTCTATTAACTTACATTTTCTTCTTTTTATTGAGCTTGTGCTACTGCTACTGGTTTCATAGTTGTGTGTCACGTTGTTTGAGTTTCTGTGTTCAAAGTGCTCCATTGTTTAATCTGTCCCATAATTCATAAAGGCACAGTGCTTGGAATCAGCTGAGGAGCAGATACAAGTTGAAGCCAAAATCCTCTTCAATTCCTGGAACATATGGACTCATTTTTCTGTGTTTGGAGCCAAGTGCTACAAAAATAATTTTTTTTTCTCCTGCCACGTTCACCTTTCCTTGCTGGGATCCAGTTACTGGCATCCAGTTGATGCTCTCCCATACTTCATCCAAGTAACTACTATTTATTTGGGAACCTTGCTGCATGGACTGTTCAGCTGTGGGAGGTTGTCACGTGGATTATTTTTGCAAAGCTTTTAACAAGATTGCACGCGGCAGACTGATCAGAAATGCTGAAGCTTATGTAATTCAAAGGAAAGTGGCAGATTAGGTCTAAAATTATTTCAGTGCTAGGATGCAGATGATAGAAATATTAAGTGAGGAAGATAGCAATGCACTGGTCAGGTGGACAGAAAAGTGGCAAATGGAATTCAAACCAGAAAACTGTTCGGTAGTACATTTGAGGAGGTCACACAAGGCAATGGAATGCACAGTAATTTTTCGGACACTGAAAAGTGCGGAGGAACCTTGGCTACATGTTCACAGATCCTTAAAGCAGAAGGACAGTTAGTTAAGGTGGTCAAGAAGGCGTACCGATTCATAGGAACTAGGAGCAGGAATAGGCAATTCAGCCCCTCGAGCCTGTTCCACCACTTAAAATGGTCATAATTGATCTCAGCTCAATTTATTTGCCTGCTTCCATAACCCTTGAACATATTACTAATTAAAAATCAGTCTATCTAATCCTTAAATTTGCTCAGTGTTCGGCATCAGCCACACTTTAGGTTGTGAATTCTACAGATTGATGACTCTTTGAAGGAAGTAATTTCTCCTCATCCCCTATTTTAACTCTGCTGCCACGTATCTGAAAACTATAACCTCTTGTTCTAGATAGCACCACATGATGAAACATCATCTACAACTACTACATCATTCCTTATCAGCCAAGTTTCTGAATGTAAGAGCAGGACGGTTAGTATTAATATTATAGAATGCAATCGTGAGGTCACAGCCAGGGTACTATGTATAGTTTTGGCCACTGCATTATAGGAAGGGTGTGGTCATACTCAGAAGGAGATTCGTGAGAATGTTGCTAAGAACGGAGAATTTTAGATTTTGGGGAAAAATAGATTGGACTTTTATTCGATTGGAACAGAGGATAAAGTTAGGAGGAGCTTTAACAAAGAGGGTAGAGGACCGGTTTCCCTTGACATAGATGTAAATACCAGGGGACACAAATTAAAAATAATTGATGGAAAAATCAAGGGAGAGTTGGTTTTTCACTGATTGGGTGTTGGGGGTCTTGGTGAAAACGCACATTGCATTTAAAAAAAAAACTTGGATATGCAGTTGAAGTACGATAATATATAGGCTACTTTCCAAGACCTAAATGGTGAGATTAGACTGGTTAACTATTTCTCAAATGGTATGACCTCCTTGTAATTTGGTAATTCTAGGAGCACAGCGAAGATCAATTGTGATCTTGGTGCTCTTCTATACTTCGGAGAGTCTCTATATAGTCGTGGCCTCTCTAACCTAGACATTTTGTGACAGTTATAAGCACATCTGTTATGGTTAGTACTGCTGCTCATAGCACCAGTTCCAGCTTTGGGTAATATGTGGAGTTTGCATGTTCTCTCAGTGTTGGCGTGGGTTTCCTGCAAGTGTTCCAGCTTCCTCCCACAGTCCAAAGATATGCAAATTAAGTGGATTGGCCATGGTAAAAATTGCCCTATATGTTCAGGGGTGTGCAGGTTAGGTTGGTTAGCTATGGTAAAATAAAAGCCATGCAGGGTTACAGGGATTTTGTGGATCTTGGTGGGATGCTTCTCAGAGGGTTAGTGCAGACTTGATGGACCGAATGGCCTCTTTCTGCACTGTAGGAATTCTATGAAACTCAGAATGGCCACACCTAACTTTGTTGCAGCATAATTTTGAAACTATCGGCAAAAAAATTGTTTTCTTTATTTGTAATCATATTTTCGTTGATGGTTCCATTTGCACATCATACTTATTTGTGGCCAGAAATCTATCCTGTAATCTCTCTCTGTACCTAATTTCTAGCTATCTCCAATCAATCTCTAGCCTCGATCACTCCCTACCCTGATCTCTGTCTAGGACCATATTTTGCTTTAGATAATCTCTGTGTCTGCCCCGTATCTCTAGTTCCATTTCTGCCTCTTAACCACACCTATCTCTCTCTAATCACATATATGTCAGTGCCCCTAGTTATAACTCTACCTCCAATTTGTACCTGCAGTACTGCCTTAGTATCTATATCCATGATGAATGCTCTAGCTCTGATCCCTGACCATAATTCATTCCTTGTTTTGATCTGCAACTGTAGCTTCTGTTCTTGTCCCAGCTCTGATGTGATCTCTGTTTATTCCTATTTTGTTGTTCTATAACATCTACTTTTCATCAGTTTGGCTGATGTGCTTGCCCCAATTCAAATGAATGTTGGGTAGAGAAACATCCAGTGAAGGTTTCAAAATGTTTCTTTCATGAAGTCTATTGTTTTAAGACAAAGTAGCATCCATTTTCATACTTCCACTTTCTCAGGTTTGCTCTCCCTTGGTTAGCCATTTTTCTTCCTTTGAGAGCTGAGGTGAAGAGTTAACCAACTCTTTGTCTTGCTTGTGTTTAGGAACTGTTTACCATTCTGTTTGGTTTCAGGAGTGTTTGTTTTAACAATCTGCCATTGTTTTCTTTCTTTTACAGGCAATTACCCAGATGCTAATGGCATATTTAGCCCGACTCAGTGTCATAGCGGACAACAAGATCAACTGCGGGCCTGCTCTCACCTGGATGGAGGTATGTACTTTGTTTCTGCATCCTGTGGTGTAATCCCATATATTCTCTCTGTGAAGACATGCTTTAAAGTTATGCCCCCTTATTCTGGAATTGTAGTAACTACTTAGCTGACAGTTTCTGTAAGTAAGTGAGCAGTGAATCCGGGTGATAACTGCAGGAGGTTCATTGACTGCTGGTGATTTTTGTAGGCTGATGACAAGATTTTGGGAGCAAGATTGATATTTGGAGGACTCGATAGTGCTCAGACAAATAATAGAAATGTGTGTGTGGCCTTGAGGAAAGAACAGGGTAGACAAAGTTAATCTGCTTTCACTGGTTGGAGATTCTGAACTGGGGAGCATAGTCTGAGAATTAGGGCAAAACCATTGAGGTGGGATGTTAGCAAGCACTTCTACACACAAAGGGTGATAGACGTTTGGAACTCTTTTCCACAGACAGCAGTGGATGCTAGATCAGTTGTCAATTTAAATCTGAGATGGACAAATGATTTGCTAAGCAAAGGTATTAAGAGTTATGGGCTGAAAGCAGGTAAATAGAGTTAGGCCACTGATCAGTTATGAGCTTATTGAATAGTGGAATATGTACCCTAGTAGACCAGTGACTAAATATCCCTCAACACTGTCTGTGTTTGTCCTTTTCAAAATAAAAGTTTCTGATCAGGTGACAAGAATGTAAATTCTGAGAGTTTGGTGGCTGAATCAAATATTAAGGGACAGTTTGTACAAATATAAGAAAACAACAGAAAATAGAATCAAAGTGAAAACTGATAAAGTGGCAAATTGGTTTTTAACTTAAAAGCCCTTAAAATTCAGGACAAAGCTGGAAACTAAATGTTCAGGAGTCGATGAGGTGCTGAATATTTTCAGACACACCTTTTCCCTGTGTTGACAGGAGTGCTAGCTCTTTATGGTGGCAACTTGTATTAATCCTTCAATATGAGGGTTCAGAAAAGATTTACAAGGATGTTGCCATGGTTGGAGGATTTGAGCTATAGGGAGAGGTTGAATAGGCTTGGGGCTGTTTTCCCTGGAGCGTCAGAGGCTGAGGAATGACCTTATAAAGCTTTATAAAATAATGAGGGGCATGGATAGGGTAAGTAGGCAAGTCTTTTCCCTGTGGTGGGGGAGTCCAGAACTAGAGGGTATAGGTTTAGGGTGAGAGGGGAAAGATATAAAAGAGACCTAAGGGGCAACTTTTTCACGCAGAGGTTGGTGCGTGTATGGAATGAGCTGCCAGAGGAAGTGGTGGAGGCTGGTACAATTGCAACATTTAAAAGGCATTTGGATTGGTACATGAATAGGAAGGGTTTGGAGGGATATGGGTCGGGTTCTGGTAGATGGGACTAGATTGGGTTGGGATATCTGGTCGGCATGGACAGGTTGGACCGAAGGGTCTGTTTCTGTGCTGTACATCTCTATGACTCGGAGTATGTGACTTTTCAAAAGGACAGGCAAGAAGGAATGAGTGGTGGGAAAGGATTGTTAGTAAGTGATGGAATAAGTATAATAGCAAGAAATACAACAGAAAATGTAAAATCCATTTGCATGGAGATAAGAATAAAAAAGGAATAGCCTGTTAGCAGCATTGCATTAGCTATACAGTTGAACAGAAATCAGGAAATAATGGAGGCATGTTAAAAAAAATCATGAGTGACTTTGATCCTCAAGTCAATTGGAAAAGTCAGACTGACAGAGATAGCCACAAGGAGGAATTCATAGTATGTAACAGAACAGTTCTCTTGCGCAATATGTTCTGAATTAACCAGACATCAGATCATTTTGGATCTGATAATTTGTAATGAGGCAAGTTCAATAAACGATCTCAGTAAAAGATTTCCTAGGAAATAATGAGCATAACATGGTAAAATTTAACAGTCAGTTTAAGAGCGTGAAACTTGTACTGGAAGCAACTGTGTTACACTTAAGGGTAATGACAAAGGAATGAGGACAGTTAGCTGGAGTGGTCTAGGAAATGATTTTAACAGTAAAAATGGTTGAGGAATAATGGCAGACATTTAAGAAACAGTTATTGGCTCATAACCAAGATATATTTCAGTAAGAAAAAGGATTCTATGAAGGAGACAAGCTAACCATGGGTGGGATGCTCTCCAGGGGGTCGTTGTGGACTTGCTGGGCCAAATGGCCTGCTTCCACACTGTAGGGATTCTATGAAGCCTTCTATAACCAGGGAAGTTAGGGATAAGGGACCACATGTTAAGCTGCTTAAGGTGAGATCCCATGATGTTGGAGGCAGAATGTTAGCATGAATAGAGATTTGGCTGACTAATAGAAGACAAAGTGTCAAGATAAGGGCATCAGTTTCAGGATGGCAACATGTAACCAGTGGGGTGACACAGTGATCTGTGCTGGGGCTACAATTATTTGCAAATATATACAAATGACTTGGATAACAAAAGTGAATATACTGAGTCATATAGCACTGAAACAGACATCATCTGAGGCACCAGACATAACAAAAGCACACCCAGCCCTGACAAGCATTATCCTCCGATTAGCATCTTAACATGCAGACAATGCCCCAATCTCATTCATCACCATTCCAAACTAGCTCTTGTCCTACTGGTAGCTGAACTACCAAGGTGGTGACATAATGGCAGGCAGTCAAGAAAAGGTCAACATTGACACTTGATTCCTTGAACTCTCAGAGCACTAGTATGAACGTGGGCAAAGAAACCCCTCAATTGTCACATACCACCCCGCATCAGTTGATGTTGTTGAAACCCAGTACCAAAAATAGAATGTTCTCTGTGTGGGAGACTACAGTGCCGACTTCTGAACTGTTTTGGTGCTGCTTCTGACTGACCCTAATCAGGCCTGAAGGATGCAAAATTTAAAAAACAAACAGTTTGTGATACTTGTGCCACAATAGTGCCAGGGTGATCATTTCCACCAGTTGAGAACCTAACCATCTCCCCTTATTCTGTGAGTCTGACTCGCTTACTATCAACATTCTGCACATTGCCATTTACCAGAAACTGAACTGGATCAGCTTTTAAATTCTGTGGCTACAAGAGTTAGTTAGAGGCAAGGAATCCTGCGGCACATAACCTACCCCCTGATTCCTCAAATCCTGTCCACCATCTACAAGGCAAAGGTCTGGTGTATAATAGAGTACTCCCAACTCACCTGAACTCTACAGTTCCATAGAGGTGTGCAGCACAGAAACAGACCCATCAGTCCAACTCGTTCACGTCAACCAGATATCCTAACCTAATCTAGTCCCATTTGCCAGCATTTGGCCCATATCCCTCTAAACCATTCCTATTTGTACAGCCTTCCGGATACCTTTTAAATGTTGTAATTGCATTAGCATCTACCACTTCATAATCCACGATAAAGCAGCCTACTTGGTTGGCACCGCATCCACGAATATCCACTCCTTCCATTACCAGTGCTCAGTAGCAATAGTGTTTGTTAAGGCTCCTTAGACATTATCTTCCACACCTGCGACCACTACTACCTAGAAGGGCAGAGGCAGCAGGGAACAAGAAGTTTCTCTCCAAATGCTTACCATCGTGGCTTGGCAATAAATCTGTGTTCTTCACTGTTGTTGCATCAAGATCCTGATATTCTCTTCTTAACAGCTTTGTGGGTGTACCTAACTAAATGGAATGAATGATGACAGTACATATCACTTTCTCAAAGACAGCTAGGGATGGGCAATAAATGCTGGCCTGGCCAGGGAAGCCGACATTCCAGAAATGAATACGTATATTGAAGGTGATTGCCTGACTGGGTTTGTGGCAGGTTTTGAAAGAACTAATATAAAGTGAAAACCAATGAACCTCAAAGTCCCTAAGTGATTATTGTGGAAATGGAGACCTGTTTTCATACAAAAGATATCTTCTAGTGTGTCGTGTGGCTCAAAGTCTGCCATCCATTAGTGATTTAGTTAAGCTGAGTTCTTAAATCTGAACAAATATAGGACTGCATAGATATAAGGGATGAATTGGTTTAGATAAATTTAGAAGCTAGAAAACTGAAGGGGAAATTACACGCGATATGACTGTCATAAAGCTAAGCTACCATCTTTAATCTTCTCAACGTCTCTGCTGATTTGAACACTCTTCATCATGGAACTGGCCTCCAGTATCTCTCATTGTCCAGATGCATTGTTCATTGCTGTCGCCTGATAACCCCAAGCACCTGCATTGGCATAATCAAAAATATGACATCAGTTCAGAGTTATTCATTCATTCACACTATGTGGGCATCGCTGGCTAGGCCAGCGCTTATTGCCCAGAGGAATATGTATGCTGAAAACACCTAGTTCTACCTCACTGTCATCTTCTTGAATCCATTACAGTTGTTAACTTATCAGTTTGCTGTTTGGATATCCAGCAATGGCTAAGCAGAAATTTCCTGCACGTATATATAAAAATAAGAGATGACCAAAGTCTTCGATCACTGCAAACTCTATTCAGTAGCTGCGGTCTTTATTCCTCTATCTGGCAACTAACCTGACAAACTTGCTTGCAAACTTGGTGTCACATTGGATCCCAAGATGACTTTTCAAATCACTAAAATGTAAATTTGTCCTTTGATACAAGGGTTCAACATCACTCTTGCTTGATCTCATCTGTTGCTAAAGCCCGTATCCATACTTTTGCTATCTCTGGACTTTTGACTATTCCAATATATTTGTGGCATTCTACCATATGTTAACCTTTCCTGACCCAAGCCAACTTTGTTCACCAATTCTCCTGTGCATGCTGATCTACATTGGCTTCTGGTCAAGCAGCACCTGGATTTGAACATTTTCATCCTTGCTCTCTCATGATCCTACAGTTCTCTGAAATAGCTGCACTCATCAACTTGTGGCTCTTTAGCATTCTGATTTTAATTGCTTGCCCCTGGCAGCCTTGCCTTCAGGTGTCTGCCCTTAGCTCTATCTGTCCACTTTGCATTTAAAATTCTTTAAAATCTTAAATCCTCCTTTTTTTCCCAGTCTATTTACCATCTAACCTAATATTACCTAATATTTTGTTTTGTTTTGTTTTGTTTTATTCCATTCCTGTGAATGTGTATGTATGGTTTCTTAAATTTATGGTGATATATAAGTACTTGGAGACATTGAGATCTACAGCACAGTAAAGGGCCCTCATGCCTTTTTATCCGTGCCAATCAGAAATACCCACCTAACTAAATCTGTTTTCCACCATTTGGCCCATCACCTTGTATGCCTTGGCATCGCAGGTGTACATCTAAATATTTCTTCAGTGCTGTGATGGTTTCTGCCTCTACCACCCTCACAGGCATTGTGTTCCAGATTCCCACCACCCTCTGGATGAAAACATTATTCCTCATATCTCCTCTAAACCTTCTGCCCCTTAGCTTAAATCCTTTCATCCTTTTACCCTATCTATGCCCCTCATAATTTTATACATCTCAATCGATTCCCCTCTGCTGTAAAGAAAGCGACAGCAGTCTACCTAATCTCTCTCTGTCATTGCCCTCTGCACCCTCTCTTATATGTCCTTCCTATAATGTGGATTCCAGAACTGCACACAGTACTCTAGCTATACACTTTTGTGTAACTCTCCCGTTTTTGTTGTTCTTGTTAACGTGAGGCACTATGAGCAATCTTCAGAAAAATTGTATTTCTACTGCAATCAGTAACCTGATGGCACTGACCATTGCCATCAAGCTAGAGGGCAACACATTTCTGTGGCCAGCAGTGAAAAATTAGAATGGTATGTCACCTTGCTGGTGCCAGGATAAAGGAGGTCTCGGAGAGAGTGCAGAATGTTCTCAAAGGAGAGGGGGACCGGCAGGAGGTCATTGTCCACATTGGAACCAACGACAAAGGAAGCGAAAAGGATGGGATTCTCAAGGGAGAATATAGAAAGTTGGGCAGGAATTTAATAAGGAGGTCCTCGAAGGTAGTAATGTCTAGATTCCTCCCGGTTCTATGAGCTAGTGAGGGTAGGAATAGATGAATGCGTGGCTGAGGAGCTGGGAGGTTTCACATTTTCGGATCATTGGAATCTCTTCTGGGGTAGTAGTGACCTGTACAAGAAGGATAGATTGCACCTGAATTGGAAGGAGACTAATATACTGGCAGAGAGATTGCGAGAGCTGCTTGGGAAGATTTAAACTAGTAAGGTGGAGGTGGGGTGTGATGCAGGGAAATAGTGAGGAAAGACATCAATCTGAAACTGATACTTTTGGGAAAAGGAGCAAGTCAAACAGTCAGGGCAGGAAGTAACAAAGCAGAGAACTAGGTAGGACTAATAAATTAAACTGCATTTACTTCAATGTAAGAGGCCTGACAGGGATGACAGATGAACTCAGGGCATGGTTAGGAACATGGGACTGGGATATCATTAGCAATTACAGAAACGTAGCTCAGGGATAGACAGGACTGGCAGCTTAATGCTTCAGGATACAAATGCCACAGGAAGGATAGAAAGGAGGGGAAGTGGTGTTTTTAATAAGGGATAGCATTACAGCAGTACTTAGGGAGAATATTTCTGGGAATACATCCAGGGAAGTTATCTGGTGGAACTGAGAAATAAGAAACGGATGATCACCTTATTGGGATTGTATTAAAGACCCCCTAGTAGTCAGCAGGAAATTGAGAAACAAATTTGAATGGAGCTTTCAGTTATCTGGAAGAATAGTAGGGTGGTTATGGTAGGGGATTTTAACTTTCCAAACATAGACTGAGACTGCCGTGGTGTTAAAGGTTGAGATGGAGAGGAATTTGTTAGGTGTGGACAGGAAAATTTTCTGATTCAGTATGTGGATGTACTGACCCTAAAAAGTGCAAAACTTGACCTACTCTTGGGAAATAAGGCAGGGCAGGTGACTGAGGTGTCAGTGAGGGAGTACTTTGGAACCAGCAACCATAATTCTACTAGTTTTAAAATATTGAAGGATGGATAATCTTGACGGTATTAGGCAAGAACTTTCAAAAGCTGTTTGGGGGCAGATGGGCTTGCAGGTAAAAGGGATGGCTGGAAAATGAGAAGCCTTTAAAAATGAATTAACGAGGGTCCAGAGAGAGTATATCCTCTGGGTGAAAAGAAAGGCTGATAAGTGTCGAGAATGCTAGACGGCGAAATAAATTGAGATAAGAAAAATAAGGAAGCATATGTCAGGTATAGACAGGAGA
The DNA here is from genome assembly GCF_004010195.1 of Chiloscyllium plagiosum. Taxonomy (NCBI): domain Eukaryota; kingdom Metazoa; phylum Chordata; class Chondrichthyes; order Orectolobiformes; family Hemiscylliidae; genus Chiloscyllium; species Chiloscyllium plagiosum. The sequence goes on along the minus strand of NC_057744.1, from coordinate 37,444,758 downwards.
GATCGAGAGAATCCTTAGCAGAGTATAAAGGCCGTAAGAGTATACTTAAGAGGGAAATCAGGAGGGCAAAAAGGGGACATCAAAGGGGTAACTTTGGCAAATAGAATTAAGGAGCATCCAAAGGGTTTTTACAAATACATTAAGAACAAAAGGTAAGGAGAGAATAGGGCACCTCAAAGATCAGCAAGGCAGCCTGTGTGAAGCCGCAGGAGATGGAGGAGATACTAAATGAGTATTTTGCATCACTGTTTACTGTGGAAAAGGACATGAAAAATATAGAATGTAGGGAAATAGATGGTGACGTCTTGAAAAATGTGCACACTACAGACGACAAGGTTTTGGATGTCTTGAAATGCATTAAAGTGGATAAATTCCCAGGACCTGATCAGGTGTACCCTCGAACTCTCAGGGAAGCTTGGAAAGTGATTGCTGGGCCCCTTGCTGAGGTATTTGTATCATCGATAGTCACAGGTGACTGGAGGTTGGCTAATATAGAGTAGACAGTCAGAAACTTTTTCCCCGGGTACAACAGTGTGTTACAAGGGGACATAAATTTAAGGTGAAGGGTGGAAGGTATAGGGGAGATGTCAGGGGTGGGTTCTTTACCCAGAGAGTGGTGGGGGCATGGAATGCGCTGCCTGTGGGAGTGGCAGAGTCAGAATCATTGGTGACCTTTAAGCGGCAATTGGATAGGTACATGGATGGGTGCTTAAGCTAGGACAAATGTTCGGTACAACATCGTGGGCCGAAGGGCCTGTTCTGTGCTGTATTGTTCTATGTTCTATAATATGGCACCCCTATTTAAGAAAGGTGGTAAAGACAAGCCAGGGAATTATAGACCAGCTAGCCTGACGTTGGTGGTGGGCAAGTTGTTGGAGGGAATCCTGAGGGTCAGGATTTACGTGTATTTGGAAAGGCAAGGACTGATTAGGGATAGTCAGCATAGCTCTGTGCATGGGAAATCATGTCTCACTTGATTGCGTTTTTTTGAAGAAGTAACAAAGAGGATTGATGAATGTAGAGTGATAGACATGATCTATATGCACTTCAGTAAGGCGTTCGACAAGGTTCCCCATGGGAGACTGATTAGTAAGGTTAGATCTCATGGGACACAGGGAGAACTAGCCGTTTGGATACAGAACTGGCTCGAAGGTAGAAGGCAGTGGGTGTGGTGGAGTGTTGCTTTTCAAACTGGAGGCTTATGACCAGTGGAGTGCCACAAGGATTGGTACTGGGTCCACTACTTTTCAACATTTATATAAATGATTTGAATGTGAACATAGGAGGTATAGTTAGTAAGTTTGCAGATGACACCAAAATTGAAGTGTTAGTGGACAGCAAAAAAGGTTACCTCCGAATACAACAGGATCTTGGATCAAATGAACCAATGGGCTAAGAAGTGGCAGATGGAGTTTAATTTAGATAAATATGAGGTGCTGCATTTTGGGAAAGCAAATCTTAGCAGGACCTATGCATCTAATGGTAAGGTCCTAGGGAGTGTTGCTGAGCGAAGTGACCTTGGAGAGCAGGTTCATTGTTCCTTGAAAGTGGAATCACAGGTAGATAGAATAGTGAAGAAGGCATTTGGTATGCTTTCCTTTATTGGTCAGAGCATTGAGGACTTGGGAGGTCATGTTGCAGCTGTACAGGACATTGGTTCGGCCACTTTTGGAATGTTGCATGCAGTTCTAGTCTCCTTCTAATTGGAACCATGTTGTGAAACTTGAAAGGGTTTAGAAAAGATTTACAAGGATATTTCCAGGATTGGAGGATTTGAGCAAAAGCAGAGGCTAAGTTGGCTGGGGCTGTTTTCCCTGGAGCGTCAGAGACTGATGAGTGACCTTATAGAGGTTTATAAAATCATGAGGGAGCAACCTTTTCATGCAGAGGGTTGTGCATGTATGGAATGAGCTGCCAGAGGAAATAGTAGAGGCTGGTACAGTTGCAGCATTTAAAAGACATCTGGATGGATATATGAATAGGAAAGGTTTAGAGGATTATGGCCAAGTGCTGGCAAATGGGACTAGATTAGGTTAGGATACCTGGTCAGCATGAAAGAGTTGGACCAAAGGTTCTGTTTCCATGCTGTACGTCTCTATGGCTCTGTGACTTTTGATCCTAAAGAAAGACACTCTAATTTTCTTTGGGAGCATCTGCAATTATGTTTGGACTGTGCTGCATGTGTTCTGAGGTAAAGTGTTCTCATCTTTAAATAGTTTGCAAGTTTGTAGCCTCTCTTCCTACCTATAATAACTGACTGTGCTGCATCTCCTCACAGATAGATAACAAAGGGAACCACCTACTTGTGCACGAAGAGTCCTCCATCAATGTTCCTGCCATTGCTGCTGCACATGTGATCAAGCGATATATTGCCCAGGCTGCAGATGAATTGTCCTTTGAAGTAAGTTGCCATCTTATTACAAGTCAAAACCAGTTGGAGAGAATGGAGGAAAAGTGTGATTATTCTCTTTCGTTTTAAATTCCTCCAATATCTGCCATGTCTTCGAGAAATGCTGCCATATTTTAATAGCATCATCTGCTCCAGTTAACCTTTTCCAACTGACCAGTCTTTATATTAACTTTCAACAGAGCTGATCAGTTGTAAAGAAAACAAAGAATCCTGACATTGATTCTGTCCTAATTATTGTCCCTAAATACATGCATTTGAGCAAATGTCACTGGAGTAGTGATAAGTTGTTGAGCTGTCCCCTTATGGCAATATACCAGTTGGTGCCCCATATGGGGTTATAATGAACTCGGCTTCAGCTGGGAGTTGTTGACTAGTTTTGCTCAGTTGTACTTGTCTTAGTCAACTGAGCTTCAGGACGCTCTACATGTTGCTCTAATGGACTTCAAGAGCCAAAACTTTATTTATTAGGGTATTTCAAATTCAAAATAACTATCAGGTTGGCAGATATAATATTAAAATTTCAGTTTTCTCAAATGTCCAGTGATTTTTGCAAAATTTGGGGTTTCCATTTGGACTGTTCCATACCTGGAAAAGCCTTTACCATGAAGGTTTAGTGAGCTGATTGTGGCATAACAAATACTGACATCTGGGCCTAGCATCTTTCAGTGGCACATTCAGAACCAAATTGTATTTATGGGAGTGAATGTGAGCTCAGATACAAGCATGGAGCATAGAACAGTACAACACAGTACAGGCCCTTAGGCCCTTGACGTTGTGCTGACCTTTTATCCTACTTTAAGATCAACCTAACCTACATACTCTTCATTTTACTAGCATCCATGTGCCTATCCAAGAGTCGCTTAAATATCTCTAATGTATCTGACTCTACTACCATTGCTGGCAGTGCATTCCACACACCCACCATTGTCTGTGTAAAGAACCTACCTCTGACATCGCCCCTAAACCTTTCTCCAGTCACCTTAAAATGATGCCCCTTCATGTTTGCCGTTTCTGCCCTGGGAAGAAAGTCTCTGGCTGTCCATTCCATTTATGCCTCTCATCATCTTCTACACCTCTATCAAGTCACCTCTTGTCCTTCTTTGCTCCAATGAGAAAAGCCCCAGCTCCCTCAATCTTTTTTCATAAGACATCCCCTCCAGTCCAGACAGCATCGTGGTAAATCTCCTCTGCACCCTCTCTAAAGCTTCCACATCCTTCCTATAATGAGGCTTCCAGAACTGAGCACAATATTCCAAGTGTGGTCTAACCAGGGTTTTGTAGCGCTCCAGCATAACCTTTCAGCTCTTAAACTTCATCCCCCTACAAATGAAAGCCAACACACCATACTCCTCTTCAACAGCCCTCTCAATTTGGGGGGCAACTTTGAGGGATCTATGGGCGTTGACCCCAAGATCTCTCTGTTCCTCCAAACTGCCAAGAATCCTGCCTTTAACCCTACAATCTGCATTCAAATTCAACCTTCCAAAATGAGTCATTGCACACTTTTCCAGGTTGAACTCCATTTGCTACTTTTCAGACCAGTTCTGCGTCCTGTCAATGTCCCATTGCAACCTACAACAGCCCTCCACATGATCCACAACTCCTCCAAACTTTGTGTCATCGGCAGACTTACTAGCTCACCCTTCCACTTTCTCATCCAAGTCATTTATAAAAATCACAAAGAGCAGAGGTCCCTGAACAGATCCCTGTGGACAACCAATGGTCACCAAGCTCCAGGCTGAATACTTTACATTTACCAACACCCTCTGTCTTCTATCGGCCAATCAATTCTGTATCCACACAGCCAAAATCCCCTGTATCCCATGCCTCCTTACTTTCTGAATAAGCATGGGCAACCTTATCAATATAAAAAATTATACAAGAGAGACGGTTTGCACCTTAATAGGTTGGGGACCAGCATTCTGGCAGCCAGGTTTGCTACTGCAACACAGCTATGTTTAAACTAAGTAGCGGAGGGGAGGGGACAAACTGGATGTTTAAGAAGGAAATTGAAGGGAAAGTTAGAACAAGGAAAGTCAAGAAAGACAACTGTATCAATGAAGCAGAAAACTCAAAAAGGGATCATGCTGTAAGGTTGAGTGAAATAGGAGTTGATGGGAAGGGTGAGGGCAGTAACAAATTAAAAATACTATGCTTGAATGCACGAAGCATTAGAAATAAGATGGATGAGCTTGAGGGTCTGTTGGAAATTGGCAGATACGATATTGTGGGGATAACTGAGACATGGCTTCAAGTGGACACGGCCTGGGAAATGAATATTCAAGGCTACACATGCTATCGTGAGGACAGACTGACAGGCAGAGGGGGTGGGGTGGCCGTGTTGGTAAGGGATGATATTCAGTCCCTTGCGCGGGGAGGACCTAGAATCAGGGGATGTAGAGTCAGTGTGGATAGAGCTGAGAAATTCTAAGGGTAAAAAGACCCTCTTGGGAGTTATCTACAGGCCCCCAAACAGTAGTCTAGTTGTCGGATGTAAGTTTAATCAGGAGCTGAAATTGGCCTGAGCAAAGATGTCACTACAGTTGTTGTGGGGGATTTTAACATGCAGGTAGACTGGGAGAATCAGGATGGTATTGGATCTCAAGAAAGAGACTTTGTGGAGTGCCTCAGAGATGGATTCTTAGAACAGCTGGTGCTGGAGCCTACCAGGGAGAAGGCAATTCTGGATCTGGTATTATGCAACGAACCAGAATTGATCAGGGACCTTGAAGTGAAGGAGCCATTGAGAAATAGTGACCATAATACAATAAGTTTCAATCTGCAATTTGAGAGGGAGAGGGTACAATCGGAAGTGAAAATATTTCTGTTGAATAAAGGGAACTATGGAGCTATGAGGGAGGAGCTGGCCAAAGTTCAATGGTGCAATACCTTAGCAGGGATGACAGTGGAGGAACAATGGCAGATATTTCTGTGTATAATGCAGAAGATGCAGGATCAGTTCATTCCAAAAAGGAAGAAAAATCCTAGGAGGAGGCATGGCTGTGGCCGTGGCTGACAAGGGAAGTTAAGAAACATATAAAGTTAAAAGAGATAAAGTATAACAAAGCAAAGATAAGTGGGAAAACGGAGGACTGGGAAGCTTTTAAAGAACAACAGAGGATTACTAAGAAGGAAATATGCAGAGAAAAAAATGAGTACGAAGGTAAACTGGCCAAAAATATAAAGGAGGATAGTAAAAACTTTTTTAGGTATGTGAAAGGCAAAAAAATGGTTAAGACTAAAATTCCCCTTGAAGACAGAAACGGGGAATATATTATGGGGAACAAAGAAATGGCAGAAGAATTGAATTGGTACTTCAGATCTGTGTTCACTGGGGAAGATACAAGCAATCTCCCTGAGTTAACAGTGGCTGAAGGACCTGAACTTAAGGGAATTTATATTTGCCAGGAATTGGTGTTGGAGAAACTGTTAGGTCTGAAGGTTGATAAATCCCCAGGGCCTGATGGTCTACATCCCAGGGTACTGAAGGAGGTGGCTCGAGAAATCGTGGATGCATTGGTGATTATTTTCCAGAGTTCGATAGATTCCTGCGGATTGGAGGGTGGTTAATGTTGTACCACATTTTAAGAAAGGTGGGAGAGAGAAAGCAGGAATTATAGACCAGTTAGTCTGACCTCAGTGGTGGGAAAGATGCTGGAGTCTGTTATAAAGGATGAAATTATGACACATTTGGATAGTAGTAACAGGGTAGGTCAGAGTCAGCATGGATTTATGAAGGGAAAATCATGCTTGACTAATCTTCTGGAATTTTTTGAGGATGTAACTCTGAAGATGGATGAGGGAGATCCAGCAGATGTAGTGTACCTGGACTTTCAGAAAGCTTTTGATAAAGTCTCACATAGGTTAGTGAGCAAAATTAGGGCGCATGGTATTGGGGGCAAAGTACTAACTTGGATTGAAAGTTGGTTGGCTGACAGGAAACAAAGAGTAGTGATAAACGGCTCCATTTCGGAATGGCAGGCAGTGACCAGTGGGGTACCACAGGAATCAGTGCTGAGACCGCAGCTTTTTACAATATATATTAATGATATAGAAGATGGTATTAGTAATAACATTAGCAAATTTGCTGATGATACTAAGCTGGGTGACAGGGTGAAATGTGAGGAGGATGACCTGGACAGGTTACGTGAGTGGTCAGATGCATGGCAGATGCAGTTTAATGTGGATAAATGTATGGTTATCCACTTTGGTGGCAAGAACAGGAAGGCAGATTACTACCTAAATGGAATCAATTTAGGTAAAGGGGCAGGAGAAAGAGATCTGGGTGTTCTTGTACACCAGTCAATGAAGGTAAGCATGCAGGTACAGCAGGTAGTGAAGAAGGCTAATAGCATGCTGGCCTTCATAACAAGAGGGATTGAGTATAGAAGCAAAGAAGTTCTTCTGGAGCTGTACAGGGTCCTGGTGAGACCACACCTGGAGTATTGTGTGGAGTTCTGGTCTCCAAATTTGAGGAAAGACATTCTGGCTATTGAGGGAGTGAAGTGTAGGTTCACGAGGTCAATTCCTGGAATGGCGGGACTACCTTACACTGAAAGACTGGAGTGACTGGGCTTGTATACCCTTGAGTTTAGAAGGATGAGAGGGGAGCTGATTGAGACATATAAGATTATTAAAGGATTGGACACTTTGGAGACAGGAAACATGTTTCCGCTGATAGGTGAGTGCCAAACCAGAGGACACAGCTTAAAAATATGGGGGGTAGACCATTTAGGACAGAGATGAGGAGAAACTTCTTCACCCAGAGAGTGGTGGCTGTGTGGAATGCTCTGCCCCAGAGGTCAGTGGAGGCCCAGTCTCTGGATTCATTTAGGAAAGAGTTGGATAGTGCGCTCAAGGATAGTGGAATCAAGGGTTATGGAGATAAGGCAGGAACAGGATACTGATTAAGGATGATCAGCCATTATCATATTGAATGGTGGTGCAGGCTCGAAGGGCATAATGGCCTAATCCTACACCTATTGTCTATTGCCTTGCTAAAATCTATGCACAGCTACCCCACATCTACTGCTCTGCCTTCATCCATGTGTTTTGTCACATCCTCAAAGAATTCAATAAGGCTTGTGAGACACGGCCTGCCCTTCTCAAAGTCATGCTGATTACCTCTAATCAAACTATAGTTTTCCATATCCTGTCTCTCAGAATCCTCTCCAATAATTTGCCCACCATCGATATAAGACTGACTGGTCTGTCATTCCTAGAGTTATCCCTATTCCCTTTCTTGAGCAAAGGAATAACATTTGCCACACTCCAATCATCTGTACTACTACAGTCGACAGTGAGGATGCAACGATCAGTGCCAAAGGGCAGCAATATCTTCCCTTGCTTCCTCTAGTAACCTTAGGTCTATCCTGTCTGGCCCAGGAGACTTCTCTATCCTCTTTTTTTCAAAATTTCCACTACATCCTCCTTCTTAACATCAACCTGCTTGAGCATCTCAGCCTGTTCCATGCTGTCCTCACTAACGACAAAGTCCCTCTCACTAACGACAAAGTCCCTCTCACTAATGAGTACTGAAGCAAAGTATTCATTAAGGATCTCCCCTATATACTTCTGACTCCAGGCACAAGTTCCCTCCACTATCCCTGATCGGCCCTACCGTTACTCTGGCCGTCCTCTTGTTCCTCTCATAAGTGTAGAATGCCGTGCAGTTTTCCTTAATCCTACCTATCAAGGCTTTTGCATGACCCCTTCTCGCTTTCCTAAGTTCATTCTTCAGTTCCTTCCTAGCTACCTTGTAACCCTGTAGAACACAGTCTCATCCGAGCTTCCTCATTCTTAAGTAAGCTTCCTTCTCCCTCTTGACTAGATGTTCCACATCTCTTGTCATCCAAGGTTCAGTCACCTTACCATCCCTTCCTTGCCTCTGTGGGACAAACCTATCCAGCACTCACAGCAAATGCTCCCAAAACAACCTCCATGTTTCTGTCGTGCATTTCCCTGAATACCTGCTCCCAATTTATACTGCACAGTTCCACAGCATTGTAATTCCTCCACTCCCACTTAAGTACTTTCCCAAACCATCTGCTCCTATCCCTCTCCATGACTACAGTAAAAATCAGGGAGTTGTGATCACTATCACAGAAATGCTGTCCCACCAAGACATCTGACACCTGACCTGGTTCATTGCCAAGCACCAAATCCAATATGGCCTCTCCTCTCGTCGACCTATCTCCATATTGAGTCAGGATTCCTTCCTCTGCTCCATCCAAACTATTTGCACTAAGGAGGTTCCAATTTATTATTAGGGAAGTTGAAGTCAACCATGACAACAACCCCGTTACCTCATAGATTTCTTACCTTTCTTACCTTCATAGAATTTCTGGATGGGTCGATCAATTCTATAAGATTGGTAAGAAGTCAGGACCCATCCATATTGAGTGCTCATCAGCTGATAACTATTCAGCTATTCAAGATTATTCTATCTTTAATAGTTGTGGAAATGGGCTTTCTTTAAAATGTTCAGTGGTTTAAGTAACACACACGGTGTGTGCACAAGTTAACTAAACACAATTGTTTGGCTGTACTTTGATAATTTTATATATCAATTGGTGTCTTATGGAGAAGCATTAAACAGAAGTATGTTATGAACCCCCTTCCAAGTTATCTGCTGACCCTATTTAAATCTGGATGTGGGCTTCATTTTCCATTCTTCTGGTGAATATTTGGGCATCTATAGGTGCTGGATGATGTCCAAAGTGTGGATTCTGCTTCCTTTCACTCACCTGATGTTGGGAGTGGGAATATTCAGACCTGTCACCAATACACACCATGAATAATCATCTGGATACATCCAGGCTCTGTGCTGCCTATCTCAAATGGATTTACAAAGAAAAGAAGCAGAGGTATTCTCAGGATTCACTTGTGATTTCCTACCCTACCTATGTAGAGTACACTACTCAAAAGTCATATATTTGTACTAACACAGTGCCAGAAACACAGTACCAAGTGCTTCGAGTTAAATTTGTACAAATGTGTTTGAATTGCCTTGGCTTTATTTTTTGATAGCATCCATTGCAAATTTAATATTGGAGTGAAGAGGTTCTCATGGCAGGGAGGAGGCTGGTATGCTCATATGCCAAGGGGAGTAGTGAGAAGTTGACTGAAGTGCTGTTTCTGCTGTTTCCTAGGTTGGAGATATAGTGTCTGTTATTGATATGCCCCCTAAAGAAGATACCACATGGTGGAGGGGAAAGCATGGGTTTCAGGTAAGTGCCTGAGTGTGTGATGGTATCAAGTTGTTGAGATCTCTTCATTGAATTCATATTACTGATGTTGAGCAACTGTTCGACACTTGTATCTTTTATCAAAAACTTGATAATGTTGTTCCTTAAACAGTGTTCAGTTTAATATGATCTGGATTATTGCTGTAAATGAACAAACTTGTGTAGTTGGCATGCTCATAACTTGGTCTAATTGCTTTGAATAAATTGAACTTTAGTTTCTTTACTTGGCTTCCATACACATTACACTTACATGTGATCTCTCAATACCTTTCACTCAATTTCACTTTATCATTTCTATTCAAAACTGCCCTTTACACAGTAGATTTTTTTGAAAGAAATTAAATCTCGGAAAAGTTATATGCCATGTTCTACAAGGTATATATTTTTGGACTTTTTTTGAGTTTAGAATGCCTTTGAGTTGTAGCTGCTGTGTAAGCAGTTTTATTGTACAAGTGAGAAACTCCGCCAGTTTTATCACAACATGAATTACAGCATGAAATCCCCTTCGTGAGTGGAATAGCTGCTGCATTGCTCTTGCTCCTTCTGTCTTCTCTTTGTTGCATTTTATTGATCATTATTTCATAACGGTGGCACGGTGGCACGGTTTCATGGGCGGCACGGTGGCACAGTGGTTAGCACTGCTGCCTCACAGCGCCAGAGACCCGGGTTCAGTTCCCGCCTCAGGCGACTGACTGTGTGGAGTTTGCACATTCTCCCCGTGTCTGCGTGGGTTTCCTCCGGGTGCTCCGGTTTCCTCCCACAGTTCCAAAGATGTGCAGGTCAGGTGAATTGGCCATGCTAAATTGTCCATAGTGTTAGGTAAGCGGTAAATGTAGGGGTATGGGTGGTTTGCGCTTCGGCGGGTCGGTGTGGACTTGTTGGGCCGAAGGGCCTGTTTCCACACTGTAAAGTAATCTAATCTAATCTAATAACATGTAAAAGTATTCAGCATTGCATCTGTGTTAACTCTGGGGCAATAATCTATGTCATTCTAACATGCTGTCCTTTACTCAGCCTTTATCAAATATTTATCCACATACCCCTCAAAAGTTGAGATTGATTCTGCTTCCACAGTTCTGTGTCCCAATAAACTCTTTACTTAAGCATTGTTCCTGATATCTCTTTATTCTTTTGGTTGTGTTAAATTTATTACTTTTAGTTATTGACTTACAGAGCAGTGGAGTCAGTTCCTCCTGATCAAAGCCAACGTATATTTTGAACACTTTGCTGCAGTAGAAAATATCTCCGGTTTGCTGCACTTCAACTGAAGACTTTCCTCCTGGGATCATCACAGCACATTTGTACAACAACTTCTGTGTAGCTTTGTAACTTCGGTTCTAATGTAAAGAGCCCAAAACTGGACCAGATATCCACATCAGCAATTTTTTTTTTGCAACCTTAGCTATTCGTCTTTGCTTTTGTCATAATTTTCCCTCGTTCTGAAGCCTAAAATTCCTCTCCTTTTGCAGTTTTATCAACTTATCCGTACATTTTTAGAAAGCATCTAGCTGTTGCTTTGCTGTTTGCTAGTGCTATTTTGCTTTGCTCTTTATGGGACCCTTCAGTGTTCAAATTGGCCATCCTTTACAAAGTAACTAGCAAGCAGGAAAACACAATGGAGTATTTAATTAAAGTATAATTGGCTGCGAAATGTAACAACAATGCATAACAATTAAACATGATCAAAAGACTGATGTGCAAGAATAAATGTGTTTCATTTAGTCAGGATCTCAAACAGGATTGAACTGTGAGTGTGTAGCTCTGTATCAGAAGTGAACTGTGAATTGTACATGACATCATCCTGAGTAATGATAAATTAGTTTCTTTGTAGAGTCATTCTGACATTAGTGTCTGATTTGTACCTTTTTTTAATTTTGCAGGTTGGATTCTTTCCCAGCGAGTGTGTGGAGCTCATTAATGATAAAGTTCCTCATTCTGTGACGAGTGCAATGCCAAAGCCAGGTATAGTAATCTTCTATCCTGCACCCACTATGCAATTCCATTCTGACCAGTGTGGGCATCGAAATTTCTAAATGCTCATAGATGCATTCCGTAGGAATGTATAACTGTAGGTGTCTTGGTCTGACTGTGTGTCTAACATATTTCATTATCCAATTGTAGTCTTGCACAAGCATGAGTCAAATCCAACACTACCATTTAAGCTTAGCATTTGCATTTGGGTGGCACGGTGGCTCAATGGTTAGTACTGCTGCCTCACAGCACCAGGGTCCCAGGTTCGATTCCAACCTCTGGCGACTGTCTGTGTGAAGTTTGCACATTCTCCCTGTGTCTGCGTGGGTTTCCTCCAGGTGCTCCAGTTTCCTCCAAGTTGTGCAGGTCAGGTGAATTGGCCATGCTAAATTGCCCAGTAGTCAGAGAGAATTGGGTCAGGGTGGGTTACTCTTTGGAGGGTCGGTGTGGACTGGCTGAGCCAAAGGGCCTGTTTCCACACTGTAGGGAATCTAATCTAATCTAAGTATATAAAATTAGGTGCGACATGGATAAGGTGATGGTTGGAGTCTTTTTCCCAGAGTGGGAATGTTGAATACCTAGGAGGCATGGTTTTAAGATGAGAGGAAAGGTTTAAACGAAATGTACAAGGTAATTTTTTTTATGCAAAGGATGGTAAATGACTGGAATGTACTGCCAGCAGAGGTGGTAGCAACATAACATTATAGCGCAATACTGGCCCTTTGGCCCTCGCTGTTGCACTGACCTGTGGAACCAATCTGAAGCCTATCTGTCCTACACTATTACATTTCCATCCATGCATTTAAATGTCCTTAAAGTTGGCGAGTCTAATACTGTTGCAGCCAATGCATTCCATGCCCCTACTATTCTAAGTAAAGAAACCACGTCTGACATTGTCCTATATCTATCACCCCTCAATTTAAAGCTATGTCCCCTCGTGCTAGCCATCGCCATCTGAGGAAAAAGGCTCTCCCTGTACACCCTATCTAATTATCTTATATGTCTCAGTTAAGTCACCTCTCAACATTCTCTCACGAAAATTCCCTCAGTCTTTCCTCATAAGACCTTCCCTCCATACCAGGCAACATCCTAGTAAATTCCCTTTGAACCCTTTCCAAAGTTTCCTATAATGCGATGACCAGAACTGTATGCAATATTCCAAGTGTGGCCGCACCGGGACAGCTGTTTTGTAAAGCCGTAGCATGATCTCATGGCTCCGAAACTCAATCCCTCTGCCAATAAAAGCTAACACATAGTATGCCTTCTTAACAACCCTATCAACCTGTGTAGCAACTTTCAGGGATCTATGTACATGGACACTGAGATCCCTCTGCTTATCTGCACTACCAAGAATCTTACCATTAGCCCAGTACTCTTTATTCCTATTGGTCCTTCCAAAGTGAATCACCTCACACTTTCCGCATTATACTCCATTTGCCACCTCTCAGCCCAGCTCTGCAGCTTATCTGTGTCCTCTGTGACCTGCAACATCCTTCTACACTATTCACAACTCCACCGACCTTAGTGTCATCCGCAAATTTACTAACCCATCCTTCTATTCCCTCTATCAGGTCAATTATAAAAATGACAAACAGCAGTGGACCTAAAACAAACCCTTGTGGTACACCACTAGTAACTGAACTCCAGGTTGAACATTTCCCATCAGCCACCACCCTCTGTCATCTTTCAGCTGGCCAGTTTCTGATCCAAACTGCTAAATCACCCTCAATCACTTTCCTCCATATTTTGTGCAATAGCCTACCATGGGGAACCTTATTAAATACCTTACTGAAGTCCATATACACCACATCAACTGCTTTACCCTCATCCACCTGTTTGGTCACTTTCTCAAAGAACTCAACAAGGTTTGTGGACAGATAGATAACAATTTTTAAGATGCATTTAGGCCGACATATGTACAGGCAGAGAATAAAGGGATACAGATCATGTAAAGGTAGATAAGATTAGTTTTGAATGGCATCATAGTTGCATACATATGGTGGGCTGAAGGGCCTTTTCCTGTGCTGTACTGTTCTTTTTTTGAAGACAAACCTGTGAAATGTGCATATTTTTATTTGCATCAAATTGTATGCAATACACCTGGAAGAAATAAAACACATGCAGCATTCAGTGTTTCTTCATGCATGATCAGAAGAGGCGTGTCGTTTGTAATGTCTGAAGATTGCATAACTTGTAAAGTTTGCAAAATTGCAGGGATAGGTAAATACAGCCCCAGGCAATGTGAGAGCATCCAATACTGCATGAGGGTCTTTCAAGCAAACTTAATATTTTAGAGAGACACAGACTTTGCTGTTAATAGGTATTAGTATTCTCTTTTTCCTGGCACTTGCACTGTGATATCACTGTATTGCTGGAAAAGAGAGACATTGTTACAGTGAGATGCTCATTCTATCAGAATATTAATGTTCAGAGGTGACAAAACGATAGTTCTTTGACTTTATCTCTATTTCATGGAACTCAGTCCCAATTTGTTTAGCAATGAAGAAAATGAAATGTCATGTCCCAAGAATTTTATGCAATTCAGATAAATACCTATTTTCATAATCTTAGTTTCTTACTTAATTTGCAGTTTTATTTCCATGCTAGGTGACCCCTTTCAGCCAGCTAGCGTTGCAGTGCTTTTTCCACTGGTCTAAAATAATAGCAGACTGTGGAGAGTTAACTTGGCAAATGTGAGTGATGTGAATTGAGCTTGATGACCCAATTATGTTCTATAATAGTTTGTTACAGTGAAGCGGTACTACACTTGTACTGGAGTAAGGACTGCTCTCTTACGTATTGGAGTAAAATCCAATTTGTTTATGAGTTGGAATAAGATGTGACCTGTTCTTGAACATACAAAAGTGCAAAATATATTCAAAGTCATAGAGATCTCCAGCAGAGTAAAAAGTCCTGCCCATTGCAATCGTGCTAGTCAGAAATAACCACCTAACTGTTTTAATCCTATTTTTCAACATTTGGACCATAACCTTGTATAAGTGAATGTTTAAATACTTCATAAATATTATGAAGGTTTCTGCCTCTACCATCCTTACAGGCAGTGAGATCAAGATTCACGGGAACATAGGATTTGGGAGCGGGTGGAGGCAATTCAGCCTTTTGAGTCTGCTCTGCCATCTAAAATGATCATGGCTGACCTTATCCTGGTCTTAACTCCACTTTCCTGCCTGTTCCTCATAGCCCTTTATCCAACTTTTCAACGGAAATGTTTCTATTCCTTTCTCGACTCTGTTGATTGACTCTGCCTTCACTGCACTCGGGCTGTAAGTTCCACAGATTCATGACCCTCTGAGGGAAGTGATTTCTCCTCCTCTCAGTTTTGAAGTTGTCTTTTGTCACTGTATATTTATGACCTCATGTTCGAGGCTGTCCCACAAGAGAAAACATGTGTTCAGCGTCCACCTTATCAATCCCCTTTAGCATTTTAGATCCTCGATCTCTCTCATTCTTCTGAACTCCAGTGAGTACAAGTCCAAGCTATTCAACCATTCCTCGTACACAGCCATTTCATCCCTGAGATCAATCTGATGAACCTCCTGTGAACTACCTGCAGTGTCACCACATCCTTCCTCAAGTGAGGAGACCAAAACTAGACACACTGTTCCAAGTATGGTCTCATCAGCACCTTATATAATTTTAACAAAACTTTTTTATTTTTGTAATTCTGCTCTTGTGCAATAAATGCCAGGATTCCATTTGTCTTTCTTATTACATGCTGCGCCTGCATATCCATTCTCTGTAATTCATGCACAAAATCGCCCAGATCCTTCAGTGCTGACGCACTTTGAGTCTGTTTCCCATTTAACTTATTTGCTCTTGTATTTTTCTGGCCAAAATGGACAACCTTGAACTTATCTACATTAAACTGCATCTGCCAGATTCTGGCCTATTCTCCTAGCCTAGCAATATCCATCTGTAAACTTGTTATCTCCTCATCACTGTCTGCTTTCCCACCTGTTATAGTACCATCCACTCTGTCCCTGTGTACAGATCATTTAAATGGTTGAAGTCCAAGAACTGAACCCTGCGGCACCTCACTAGTTAGAATTCATCCAGAGAAAGACCCATTTATCCTAACCCTTTGTCAATCAGCCAATTCTCTATCCAAGCGAATACTCTACCCTTAACCTAGTGAGATTTCCCTTTCTGGATCAGTCTTTTATGTTGCACCTTATCAAATACCTTCTGGAAGTCTAGATATACCACATCCACTGGATCGTCATTAACCTTGCTGGTTACATCTTCAAAGAGCTTCAGCAAATTTTTCAAGCGCAACTTGCCCTTCATGAAACCATGCTGACATTAGTGAATTGAGCTTTGATTTTCCAAGTGTTCCGTTGTCTCCTCCTTTTATGGCTGACTCCAGCCACTTCCCCACTACAGAGGTCAAAGATCAAACCAGCTGGTTTATAGCTCCCCACTTTTTGTGTATCTTTTTTTATTAAAGCTATCACATTAATATGTTTCCAATCCACTGATACCTTTCCAGAATCCAGGGAATTTTGGAATTTCTTAACTAATACATCCACTATATCTGCTGCCACCTCATTTAGTACCTTAGGATGCAGGCCATCAGGCCCTAGGGACTAATCGGCCTTTAATTCCATCAGTTTACTCAATACCTTTTCCCCAGTTACAGTAACTTCACCAAGTTCATCTGTAGTAACTGCAGTGTTTGGGTATAAATTATTCTCTTCCACTGTGAAAGAAGACACAAAATATTGGTTTCCCATTATTGCCTCCCCATTTTGTCTTCTAAAAGACCACCATTTAGTAATCTTTTCTTTTTCTTATAGAAGCTGTTAGTAGTGGTGCTTATGTTTTCTGCTAGTTTCCTTTCATAGTTCATCTTAGCTCTTTTGATTTTGTTTTTAATAACCCTTGGCTGATGTTTAAAGTTCAGTCAATCCTGTAAAGTGCCTCTAACCTTTCAAGTATGATATGTCCTAGTTTTTGCCTTTATTTTATCCTTGACTTCCTTGTTAAGTTATAGATGATTTTTCATTTTTTTTTACAATATCTCTTCCTCTTAGGGATATTACTTTAGTTGAGAAGTATTTCGGATATCACTAAGAATTTGCCTCTGTTCTTCAACTGTCCTGCCCTTTAATATTTTTGCCCAGTCTACTTGGGCCAACTTCTTCCTCAGGCCTGTATAATTACCATTTCCCAACGCCAAAACTGTCGTATGTGACTTCCACCACCCTCTGGGTATAAACCATTTTTATAGAGTCATTCAGCAGAGAAACAGATCCTTCGGTCCAACTCATCAGCACTGACCAGACATTCCAATCTGACCTAGTCCCATTTGCCAGCATCTGATCCATATCTAAACCCTTCGTATTCATATACCCATCCAGAAGCCTTTCAAATGTTGCAATTGTACCCACATCCACCATTTTCTCTGGCAGCCCGTTCCATACACACACCACCCTCTGTGTGCAGAAGTTACCCCTCAGGTCCTTTATAAATCTTTCCCCTCTCACCTTAAACCTATGTCCTCTAGTTTTAGACTCCACTATCCTAGGAAACGTTACCTTGGCTATTCACCCTATTGATGCCTGTTGAAATTTTATAAACCTCTGTAAAGTCATCCCTCAGTCTCTGTCGCTCCAGGGAAAAAAGGCTCCAGCCTATTCAATCTCTCCCTGTAGCTCAAAATCTCTTCTAAACCTACTGCCGCTTGCTTTGAATCTATGCCCCCTTTCATTGACCCCTCCACCAAGGGCAATAATGCCTTCCCATCTACTCTGTCTGTGTCCCTGATAATTTTACATGTCTAAATCATGTCCCTCCCTCAATCTCTTCTTCCCTCAGGAGAACAAGCCCAATCTATCCAACTTCTCTTCATAACTGAAACTCTCCAGTCCAAGTGCCATCCTGGTAAACCTCTGCTGCACCCTCTCCATTGCTAACAATTCCTCCTACAAGATGGATTCCAGAATTGTGCATAATACTCTAGCTGTGACCTAACCAATATTTTATACAGTTTCAGCATATCATCCCTGCTTTTAAACTGTGTACCTCAACCAATAAAGGCAAGTGTCATGATTAAAACGAGGTTCGCCAGGTGGGTCTCAGAATATAAGTACCATGACTGAGGTGTTAACCTGGTCCAATCAGGGAGTCCTACTTGACAGATATAAACAGGAGTGTTTTACGTGAGAGCCCGGGTGTCCTTGGAGAAGGAGCACACGGTCTCCACCAACACCTGGAGTTGTTCAGGTAGAGGTGGGCGCCGTAGGGAGTGGAGTGGATTATTTCCCCCTCCAACTCTATTTTGATTTAATCCTTGCCCTCCCCTTCAATGATTGATCACATAGCATTGCCCTTTGATGTGAAGGGCACTGCTTGTCACTGGCCACTCGGGTGTTTTCCTAGCTTCCTGGTGGTGGAAATTGAATAAAGATCGTGCACCTTGTGTTTCTCACTGTATCTCACACCTGCACGCACACAACATGGGTGCTGGGGGAAAAAATAAGCACTACCGCAGTTAGGCGGGAGTGTGGGGGTTAATTAAAAAAAATTTTTAAAAAATTAACAGGAGTGTTGGGATTCTGTTCACTCCAGGAGCCAGCTCTGAACAAGCTAGGTCAGTGGCATGTACTAAAATGTGACTTGGTGACAGGATACCAGCCTTCATGGAGTTACTTCAGTAAGTATCTCAGATGCTGCCTTGACCAGTTTATCCACCTGTCCTGATACCTCAGGGGACCGGTATACATGCACACCAAGATTTCTGTGATCCTTGGTTCTTCCCAGTGTCATATTGTTCATCGTGTATTCTCTTGCCTTGTTTGTCCTATTTGATCTGCTCAAGTGCATCATGTCACATTTATCTGGATTGAATTCCATTTGCCTCTGATCAGCCCATCAGAGGTGGACTACCCTTTAGCCTGGTCTTCCATGATATAAAATCTTGGCTGACCTATTTGTGTTTGAATTCTACATTCCCACTTAGCGCAATAACCTTAGTTTAATAAGAATCTCTTCAATTCTGTGTCTTAAAAATACCTAATGACCCCACTTCTATTGCCTGAGAGAGTGAGTTCCAAAGACGCATGACTTCCTAAGAAAAAAAAAATCTCCTCTATCCTGAAAGGACACTAATTTTTAAATAGCACTCCCTAGTTCTGGACTGATCCACTGGACGAAATTTCTTTTCGGCATCCATCCAGTGAAGACTATTCAGGATCTTTTAAACTTCAATCAAGCCCCAATCCCTTTTTACTCTTCCAGACTCCAGTGGAAACAAGCCCAGCATGACCAACCTATCCTCGAGACAATCTATTAATTTCAAGTATGATTCTAGTCAACCAATATATTTGCATCCTTCCTTAAGACCACAGTATTTAAGATGAGACATCACCAGTATTCTGTATAACCGTGGGCGGCACGGTGGCACAGTGGTTAGCACTGCTGCTTCACAGCGCCGGAGACCCGGGTTCAATTCCTGCCTCAGACGATTAACTGTGTGGAGTTTGCACGTTCTCCCCGTGTCTGCGTGGGTTTCCTCCGGGTGCTCCGGTTTCCTCCCACAGTCCAAAGATGTGCAGGTCAGGTGAATTGGCCATGCTAAATTGCCCATAGTGTTAGGTAAGGGGTAAATGTATGGGTGGGTTGTGCTTCGGCGGGTTGGTGTGGACTTGTTGGGCCGAAGGGCCTGTTTCCACACTGTAATGTAATCTAATCTAATCTGAAGCATGATGATCCTGTTAGAATCCCTACAGTGTGGAAACAGGACCTTTGGCCTGGCAAGTCCACATCGACTCTCCGAAGAGCACCCACCCAGGTCCATTCCCCTAATACTGTACATTTTACCCCTGACTACTGCACCTAACCTACGCATCCCTGAGCACTACAGGCAATTTAGCATGGCCAACTCCCCTAACCTGCACATCTTTAAATTGTGGGAGGAAACCGGAGCAAACCCACACAGACACTGAGAGAATGTGCAAACTCCACACAGACAGTCGCCCAAGGCTGGAATTGAACCTGGCTCCCTGATTTTATGAGGCAGCAGTGCTAACCACCGAGCCCCACTGCCGCCTTGTTTTCTTGTAGTGGGCTTTAGTCTGTCCTGGAATTTGATAAAGAATGAAATTCTCGATTAATAAATTGTTAAGTGAGGAAATTTTTTACTGAAATTTGCTTTAACATTTAACTTAAACTTTGAAAACTAGAAAGGAACTGTCAGATAGTTAACGGAAACTGACTGCCATTGATAATGAACAGTTAACTGTTGAGCAGCTGTTGGTGACTGCTTGAATAGGAGATAATTACTGTGAGCAGAAAGCTGAAGAAGCATTTGGATATGCCTCAAAACATTGTATAAAGTAAATTATATCTGCTGACAAAGTAAAAGGGGTGCATCATAAATAGGATAAAATTTGGTAATTTGATGAGAGTAGAAATTTGGCTGCTTCTTGCCTCCAGTATGTGTGACTCTTCTTGTGAGGTAGTAAGTATTTAAACTATTGTGGAGTGTTACAATGTTTTGTGCCAGTTAGTTTGAAAAAGAAGCAAAAACTTAGAATTAACTAAATAGTTGATATAAATAATCAGGCTAAAGTGTGACAGAACAGTGCCTACATCTGTAGGAGTTATTAGACAGTGATATCACTCTAGTGAACACATCTGCACTCAATATCTCTGTTTTGAATCTCTGAGTCCGTCTTTGAAATGGAGTGAGAGCTAGAAGCTCTCTGTATCATGAGGGAGAAGTCGACATTGCAGGATAGTTTGCTCTAGATTTCAACTACCCTTTTTAGAGAGCTGCAAGATCAGAATGTAGTTTTTTATGACAAATCCTATACATGTGAAAGGGCAACTCAGGCAAGATGAAGAATGAGGACCTGCAAAAATGATCCTTTCTATCAGTTAAAATATACCTGCAACATGTGAGTACAGACATAACGAGTGTCATAAGACAGCCAGAATGAAAACATGAATCAGGAGACTGTCCAAACTGGGGAGGAGGAAGTGGAGGTGAAACAGAATGCGGTAATTACGGGAATGCTGCAATTAGGGAATTGGGCTGGCCTCCTTCAAGAGCAAGATTGAGAATTATGTTCTGAACAAGGGGTACTGGACTTGAACGTTGGTTCTGCTTTCTCTTCACAGATGCTGCCAGACCCAAATTCTCCAGTAATTTCAGTTTTTGTTTCAAATTTTCAGTACCCACTGATTTGATTTGATTTGATTTATTGTAATCACATGTACCTAAATACAATGGATTGCTTTGTTTTGCAAGCATTACAGGCAGATCTTAGCAAAAAAGGACATAAAGATCATAGGGTGCTTTGACAGAGCAAGGCATACACGGTTAAGACTGCACAGCTGGTGCGCAAAGCAAATTCAACATGATTTGAAGTTCGAGAGGTCCACTTAGCAGTCTTTTTGTTTATTTGAGAGTTGTGTTGTCTGTCTGCTTTGAACAAGTTGAATGAGTGGGCAAATGCAGTAAAATGGGAATAAATGTGAAGTTATCCACTTTGGGAGGCAAACAGGAAGGTGATTTGTTATCTGAAAGGCTATAGATTGAGAGGGGAATGTGTACCAAGATCTGGCTAACCTTATTAACCAGTCACTGAAGTTAAGTGTGCAGATGCAGCAGGTGGTGAAGAAGACAAATGTATGTTGGTCTTTTTTAGTGAGAGGCTTTAAGTGTAGTGGCAAGGATGACTTGCTGCAATTATACAGGAACTTGGGGAGACCTCACCTGGAATATTGTGCGTAGTTTTGGTCTCCTATCTGAGGAAAGTTGTTCTTGTTATGATGGGAATGCAGCAAAGGTTTACCACATGGATTCCTGGGATGGCAGGATGACGTGTGAGGAGAGATTAGATCAGTTCAGATTATATTTGCTGGAGTTCAGAAGTATTGGGGGAACTGCACACAAACCTACAAAATTCTAATAAGGTTAGACAGACAGATGTAGGAAGAATGTTTCAAATGATGGGATCACAATCTAAAGATATGAGGTAAACCATTTAAAATTTCACCAGTAGAGTTGGAGCATGTGGAATTCACTACCACAGAAAATAGTTGAGATCAAAACATTGTCTGATTACCAGGAGGAGTTGGATATAGCACTTGGGGCGAAAGGGATCAAAGGAAATGGGGGAAAGGCAGGAGCAGGCTGTTAAATTAGGTGATCAGCTATGATTATAATGAATGATGAAGCAGACTCATAGGCCGTATGTCGCACTCCTCCTGTTTCTTGTGGTTCTGAAGTGATTGACATCTCTAACCGGTTTAGTAGGATATTGTAGGGGTGGGGAGAGAGAAGAATTCAATTGCATCCTTGTTGTAACCAAGAAACCCTGTTGAAAGAGTGCCATGAATTAGGAGCTAAATTAAAGAATAGGACCTGAAAGGGTAGAATCTGTGATGTATTCCTCAGAGATGTGAAAATTAGCATAGGAATTTATAGATTAAAGAGGTGGACACATGGCTAAAGAAGAAACGTGAAGCAATAAAGTTGTATATCATATAATTACAGAGGCTGATCAAGCATGTAACAAAGATAGAATGTTTTTAAAGGAGGATTTTAACTTAAGTATTCGTTGGATTAAACTGACTAGTACAAGTCATGAGGATAATGAATTTGTTGTATATCTGCAGGATAGTTTTCTCCAACAAGTCAAAGATAAACGGCGTGGCATTCTTTTTAAAGAATTCTCTCGTAGGTTGTGGACGTTGTTGACTGATTATTTAATACCTGTGGAGAAAGTGAAAACTGCAGATGCAGGAGTTCAGAGTCAAAAAGTGTGGTGCTGGAAAAGCACAACTGGTCAGGCAGCATCCGAGGAGCAGGAGAGTCAACGTTTCAAGCCTGTCCCTAGTTGCCCTTGAGAAGGTGGAGGTGAGCTTCCTTCATGAACCACTGCCGCCTATGTGCTGCAGGTAGATGCACAATGCCATTAGGCTAAAAATCACACAACACCAGGTTATAGTCCAACAGGTTTATACCTGTTGGGCTATAACCTGGTGTTGTGATTTTTAACTTTGTACACCCCAGTCCAACACCGGCATCTCCGAATCATGAATGCCATTAGGAGAATTCTCCAGGATTTTGACAAAGTAACAGTAAAGGAACAATTATATATTTTCAAATCAGGAGGGTGAGTGTCTTGGAGGGGAACTTGAGGTGGCAGTGTTCCCATGTGTCTGCTGCCCCTTTTCCTTCAAGATGGAAGTGGCCATGGTTTTGGAAGTTGCTGTCTCAGGATCTTTAATGAATTTCTGCAGTGTATCTTGTCGATAGTACACACAACTGGTACAGAGTGTCAGTATTGGAGGGAATGGATATTTATGGACGTGGTGCCAATCAAGTGGGCTCCTTTGTTCTAGATGATGTCAAGCTTCTTGAATGCTGTTGGAGCTCCCCATCCTGGCGAGTGGGGAGTATTCCATCACATTGCTGACTTGTGCCTTATAGATAGTAGTCAAGCTTTAGGGAATTGGGAGGAGAGTTACTCACTGTAGTATTCCTAGCCTCTGACCTTCTCATGTATATAAACAGTGTATTTATACAGTGAGTCCAGCTGTGTTTCTGGAAAGTAGTAACGTCCCACAGGATGTAGATAGTGGGGGATTCAGTGGCATTGAATATCGAGGAGCGATGGTTAGATTGTCTTTTACTGGAGATGGCCATTGCCTGGCATTTGTGAGGCGCAAATGTTACTTGCCACTTGTCAGACCTCATTCCTGATGAAGGGTTGATGTTCAAAATATCAATTCTCCTGCTTCTCAGATGCTGCCTGACCAGCTGTGCTTTTATCTAATAGCGATCATAATATGATCAGGTTCAGTGCAGTGTTTGAACAGGAGGTTCATGGAACAGTTACAAAGAATCCATTTTTTGTTATAATTGACTTCAGTGCAATGAGGCTAAGCTGTCCAAAGTGAAGTGGACAGATTTGTTCATGGATAAATGACTAGTGGGAGGTGTTCAAATGAGAATGCAACATGATACAGGCTTATATTACTAAGGGAAAACAAATCTATTTGCCAAAAGCAAAGGGCATGGGCAAGAAAAGAGGTGTTTGTACTTCTCTGATTCTGATCTTGTCACATTCCTGTCTATTCACTCCTCACTGATGACTATCAGCCTTCAGGTCAATAACTTCTGAATGTTAAGTCCGGATCTCTCTCCCCCCACCCGCACCTCTTTTTCTCCCTGAAAAAGATCCGTAGCAGATATTTCTTTCACCAAGTTTTTCTTCATCTGTCCTAATATCTCTTCTGTGTGGTTCTGTTTTTATTCTATAATGTTCATGTGAAGCACAAAGAAGCAATTATTATGTAAAAGAAAAGGACACATAAGTTAAATTAAGCACAGATCCTGTTGTATATGGGTGATATAGAGAGCAGTAAGGGATAACAAAACACATACAGAAAGAAAATTGGATGAAAAAGATGTAAATGAGATCAAAATCAATACATCAAGTCAAAAGATGTGCAGATTAAGGGGATTGGCCATGCTAAATTGTCCCTTGGAGTCCAAGGATGTATAGGCTAGTGGGTAGGATGCTCGTCAGAGAGTCATATCAGCCTCAATAGGCCAAATAGCCTCTTTTTGCACTGTAGATACTCATAGAATTCAGTAGATGAAAAGGTTAGTGTAAATATAAACACAACTTATTAGAAAAGTTAAGCAGGTCTGACAGCATCTATTGAGACAGAAACAGAGATATTGTTGACTTAACGATGACACTCCTTCAGAACTGAAGATCTTTAGCAATATAAAATTTGAAAATAAGGAAGAAAGAGAGGAAATGTCTAATTACTTGGAAAACAGAGAGACTAAACAACAGAAGGATTGATGGTGAGAGGCAAAAAGAGATGGTGATTGGATCAGTCATAAAACAAGCAATTGTAAATATGAAAAGTAAGATTTAGCCACAACTTGCATACAAGAGAAATCGGGCCATTGGTTAATATGTGCAATTAATGTATTATTGAGTTAAATTTGAATATAAGAGTGTTGACCAGTTTGAAATAATTTGAAAAGACCGAGGAGGATAGCATAGATTACAGGAGGATATAGGCAGGCTGGTCAGATGGCAAATCAGTGGCAAATGATATACAATCCAGATAAGGGCAAGGTGATGCACTTGGGCAGGATAGAAAGGACAAATAAATACACAATGAATGGCAGGATCTCGGGAAGCACCGAGGATCACAGAGACCTTGATGTCTTGTCCACTGATCCCTTAAGGTAACAGGAGAGTGAAATAAAGTGGTTAAGAAGGCATGTGGTATACATGCTTTTTATTAGTAGGGCTTATGCCCGAAACGTCGATTCTCCTGCTGCTCGGATGCTGCCTGGCCTGCTGTTTTTCCAGCATCACATTTTTCAACTCTGGTCTCCAGCATCTGTAGTCCTCACTTTCTCCATGCTTTTTATTAGCCATGACATGGAGTTTAAGATCAAGGAGGTTATGCTGGATAAATCATTAGTTAGGCCACAGCTCAAGCACTGTGTACAGTTTTGGGATCACCTTATAGGAGAGATGTGATTACATTGGAGAGGTTGCAGCAGAATCTTGCCTGGGCTGGAGAGTTTTGGTTACAAAGAAAGATTGGACAGCCTGGGATTGTTCTCCATGCAGCAGAGGAGACTGAGGAGTACATTATTGAGATTTTTAAAACTGTGGGACACAGACAGAGTAATCAGGAAGAAACTTTCTCCAGGTGGAGGGAGCAATGACCAGAGGTAGAAATTTAAGGTCAGGGGCAGAAGGTTTAGAGGAGATGTGAGGAAGGATCTTTTACAGTGCTGTAGATCTCTATGACTTGGTGTCAATTCTTGAGGGTGAGAGAGATGCAGTTCCTCAAGCTGACATTAAGTGTCCTTGAAACATGAGATCAAGGTCAGAGCAAGAGTGGAGAAGAGAATTAAAGTGACAGATGCTTACAGGCTCTGCGTCATAGTTTCTGTCTGAAAGGAGGTGATCTGAAAAGAACAGCTACTCAGCCACTGTTTGGCTTTCCCAAAGTGGAGGAGCTTTCATTATGAACAGCAAATGCAGTACACTAAATTGAAATTTCTGATCATAACCTCTATCCCATTTTCTGTTGCATATGGTCTGTTCTGTGTTTTTGTTGGAATGCAGTCTGTCATGTATTTTTATTGGAATATATACTGCCTCCTGCTTGTATTGGAGCACAGTGTTCCTTGCACTTTTTTGTTGATGTATATTTTGTTTTGTGCTTATTTTGAGAATATAATGGATCAGTGTGGTTCTTTGTGGAACTAGCGCCTGGCGTGTTGTACACTTTGTCCAAAAAATGTATGTTATTCAGTTGAACACTAAGAAAAGATTTGTTGTATATTAATGACACCGTTTTATTATGAAATTCAAGGCAAATAGTTTATTTTAGTTGAAATTAGGTTCACATTGCATCTTATAGAGAAACAATAATCATGTGTCTTGAGAGCAAGTCCTTTGTCTGCACTTTATTTCCATTAAGGTATGAAAACTCTCTGTGAATCTTCTGTCAGGTGTAGTTGAATTACCAGACATCATTAAACCAGACTGGATCAGCTCATTCAGCATTTAACTGATAGGACTTACAAAATCTGAATATATTTAACATTCCAGGAGTAACTGGTAACTGGCAACTTTTACAGAAGTGACGTATGACATATGACTTGACTGTATACTAAAGAAGTCTTGGGATTCAGAATCAATACAACAGTGAAAGAATGGTGGAGTCCAGGATTGATACCACAGTGAAAGAATGGTGGAGTCCAGGATTGATTCCACAGTGAAAGAATGGTGGAGTCCAGGATTGATACCACAGTGAAAGAATGGTGGAGTCCAGG
The DNA here is from genome assembly GCF_004010195.1 of Chiloscyllium plagiosum. NCBI lineage: Eukaryota > Metazoa > Chordata > Chondrichthyes > Orectolobiformes > Hemiscylliidae > Chiloscyllium > Chiloscyllium plagiosum. The sequence continues at coordinate 37,418,273 of NC_057744.1, read as the reverse complement.
ATTGATTCCACAGTGAAAGAATGGTGGAGTTCAGGATTGATCGCTCAACAAGAGGATGTAGAGGTCCAGGATAAACTGTAGTGACTGAATGTTAGGGTCCAGGATTAATTCCACAGTGAAAGAATGGTGGAGTCCAGGATGGTGAATGAGACAATGCAGAGGTTCAAGTTAAACTGTACAGAATGTTGGGGTTCAGGATTGATTCCACAGAGATAGGTCCAGGACTGGCTACACAGTGACAGCGTGGCAAATCCAGAATCGCTTCCACAATGTTGGAATATGCAAGTCCTGGATTGACCATAGACAGAGTCATGATTTTGTAAGGAGTGATATAACATGAGTATTGTTTGTTACTATCAGGGCAACTGAACAGGATCACTTTGTCCAAGATTTCATATCTTATTTCAAATTTTCAACTGAATGTGCAAACCAGGCCTATGCTAGTACAAGATATTTGCCTTGTTGTGGCCAGATGCTTAATAAATGGGTTGTTTTGCTGTATGGTGGAGCCAAGGTGACAAAGATTGGAGTATCCTTTTACACAGGCATGGTGACTGATTTTTTGTCCATTAATCGTGTGTATCACCAGAGCAAGTGTGACCATCATCTGTAGCTGCCTCTCTGCAACTTTTCAGTAAAAGTATAAGATTTGAGTTTGTTGGTCAAACTATTATATTGACTGCAATAACACTACTGATGGTGATAAACAGCTAGCATCTCTGGCTCTATTTGTTAATTGAGTGCTTCCCTCTGTTTTACTCATTTACTGTAGCAAATCCTGTTGTTTAATCCTGTAATAAAGACAGCAATTGCTGGAGAAACTCAGCAAGTCTGGCAGCATCTGTGGAGAGAAAACCATTTCAAATCCAGTGATCTATCTTTGGATCTGATTGTAGCTAGGAAACCTTAGTATTTATGCTGATGAGGTGGGAAAGAGTGTGTGGATACTTGAAGGTGGAGCCCAGAGAGGGAGACATAAAGAACAGAAAAAGGACGTTAGCCAGACTAAGGGGTAGTTGATATTAAGCAAGGGAAATAGAAAAGATGGTAGTGGGGAGAATGAATAGGTGTAAATGAGTTCGCTGTTCTGGAATCAGCCCCTGTTATGATAGGGCCTGGGGAATGGGGGTGGGTATTTGAAGATGGTGTTCAGACTCAAAATTATTGAACTCTATATCATGTCTTGAAATCTGCAAGGTACCCAAATGGAAGATGGGCTGATCTTTCAGCTCATTCTAATCCTTGCTGGAGCACTGCAGCTTGCCCAAGACAGGAACGTTGGCCAGAAAGCATGGTGGTGTGTTGAAGTGGCAGACAACTAAAAGCTCAGGCAAAATGTAGATGTTCCACAAATGGTCACCCAGTCTGTGTTTTTACTTCCGACTCCCCAGTCATGAGCAGTGAATGCAGTGGACTTGGTTTAGTGAAGTGCATTGAAATCACATGTTCCACCTAGAAGGTGTACCTGGGACCTTAGATAGTGAGGAGGAAAATGGCAGGTGTTGTATTTTCTGTAATTGCATGGGAAGGTACTGTGGTGGGTGTTGGGAAGGGAGGAAGAATGGACCAGGGTGTCATCATCAGAGTATCGTTATAGTGTGGAAACAAGCCATTCAGCCCAACAAGTCCATGCTGACTAAAGAGTATCCCACCCAGACCCGTTCTCCTACCTTATTACTCTATATTTCCCACGACTAATGCACCTAATCTACACATCCCTGAAGTGTGGGCAATTTAGCATGGCCACTTCACCTAATCTGCAGATCTTTGGACTGTGGGAGGAAACCAGACCACCCAGAGACACAGGGAGAATGTGTCTTCGATGGAATGGTCCCCATGAAATGCTGACAAGAGAAAAGATTGTGTGTCTGGAGGTGCCAGGAATGACAGTCTATGGTCATTTGAAAGTAGATGGTGGTGGGGTGAAAAGTGAGGACCTGGGGACTTTAGTGGTGTTTAGCCAAGGAGGAGAAAGGGTGAGGGCAGATGGTCGGGAAAGGGATCAAACATTGCCAATGGCCCTGTCAACTATGGTGCTAGAGAATCCTAGGTTGAGGAAAAATGTGAAAATTTCTGAGGACCCCCTATGGAATATGGTATCATCAGAATTGATGTGACAGATATGGAGAAACTGGGAGAATGGAGTGGAGTCTTTACAACAAGCAGGTTGTGAGGATATAAAGGTATCTGAATGGATACATGAATAGGAAGGTTTTCGAGGGATTTGAGCCAAATACTGGTAAATAAGACTAGGTCATATTAGGATATCTGGTCAGCCCAGATAAATTGGACCAGAGGTTCTGTTTCCATGCTGTATATATCCAGATAATTGTGGGGTCAATTAGTTTGTGTTGGGGAATCGTAGCCAGCCTATCTCCTGAAATGGAAACAAAATGTTGAACAAGGGAAAGGAGGAATCAAAAATGGATTAAATGCATGTTAGAGCAGGTAGAAATTGGAAAGGAAATTGATAAATTCTTCCAATTTCAATGAGCGAAGGAAGCAGGACCAATTATATCATTGATGTCCTGAAGATAGAGTGTAGCAGGGGACTGAATAGGATTGGAACAAGGAATTTTGTATGTTGCCTATCAAGAGACAGGCATGACTGGACCCATGTGGGTACAAGTGGCCGTACCTTTGACCTGAAGAAAGTGAGAGGAGTTAAAGAAGAAGTTGCTCAAAGTGAGGAGAAGCTAGCCAGGTGGAGGAAGGTGGTGTTAGATGGATACATAAGCTCTTCTTTCCAGAAAGAAGCAGAGAAATCTGAGGGGGAGGGAAGTAGAGGGACTGCACGTGCTTGGTGAAGAGGAAGTGACTGGTGCCCGCAAAGGGAATTTTTTATTAACTCACTTGTGTGACGTGGTCACTGCTGGCTGGTCAGCATTTCTGCCCCATACCTAGTTGCCTTTCAGAAAGTGCTGCAGTCCATGTGCTATAGGTAGACTCACACTGCTGTTTGGGAGCGGACTTCAGGATTTTGACCCAGTGACAGTGAAAGAAGAGCAATATATTTTCAAATCAGGATGGTGAATGGCTTGGAGAGGAATTTACATGTAATGGTGTTCCCGTATATCTGTTGCCATAGAATCTCCACGGTACAGAAAGAGGCTATGCAGCCCATCGAGTCTGCACTGACCCTCCAAACAGTATCCCATCCAAATGCAACTCCCCATTCTGTCAAAGTAACCATGCATTTACTATGGCTATCCTATCTTGTGTGCACATACCTGTACGCTACAGGACAATTTAGCATGGCTAATTCACCTAACTTGCATAGCTTTGGACTGTCAGGAAACTGGAGAATCCAGCAGAAGCCACACAGACACAGGGAGAATATGCACACTCCACACAGACAATCACCCAAACCTGGAATTGAAACCTGTCCTTGGTGCTGTGAGGCACTAGTGCTAGCCACTGAGCCACTATGCTACCCACAAGTGGTGGCCTTTGAGATGAAAGTGGTTGTGGGTCTTGAAGGTGCTGTTTAAGGATCTTTAGTGAATTTCTACAATGGACTTGGAGATAGTACTGACTGTTGCTACTGAGTGTCGGTCATAGAGGAGCAGATGTTTGTGGACGTGGTGCCTAACAAGCAGGCTGCTTTGTCCTGGATGGTTTAAAGCTTCTTAAGTGTTCTTGGAGCTGCACCTATCCAGACAAGGGGGAAATATTGTATCACCCACCTGATGTGTGCTTTGTGGATGGTGGATAGGCTTTGGGGAGTTAAGAACTCACCACACCATTCCTTACATCTGACCTGCCCTTGTAGCCACTGTTTATGTGGCTAGTCCAGTTTCTAGTTAATGGTAATCCCCCCCCAGATGTTGATAGTGCGGGTTAAGAAACTAATGTGCAGCATCAGAACAATGTAAGCACGAAGAGATGGTCAAGCAGAGAAACATTAGAGTCGAGGTAGGAAGAAATACAAAATGGAGGATGAGAATAAATTGTGGCTATAAGAACTGCTTTTTTGAGGTATTATAAATGTTGGAGATGATTTCCTTGAATTCCAGGGGTAGTAATTACCATTTTATAAGCTGTTGCAGTGTTTTGGAACTTTAGGGGGTAAAAAAATCAAAACAACTGTATTTTTAAAAGGAGAAAGAGAGACAAAGGCTTGAGACCACGTGGTCAGAGAAAGAAACCTACACTACCATCTGTCACAGCAGTGAATCTGCACAGCTACTGCCTTTGCTGTTTGAGTTCAAGTATCTCTGGACAGAGTGTGTGTAAGAAAAATGTACAAACAGTAAATTGAGAGCTGATCTCGGAGGAACCTGTGTGGGAGCACTCACAGTGCGGGAGAAGCAACGTGCACAGGTTTTAACATGTAACCTTGCTATAAATCTACAGTAGTGAGTAGGATGGGTTCTTTTTGATTAAATGTTTTATTGAGATCTGTCTCTTGATTGAATTTTAAAACTAAAGAAATTAGGTACTACGTTAGCCTGCACCAATGTTTTTTTTTTAAGAGCAATAACACTGTGCTTTTTTCTGGGTCTGCAGATTGGTAAGGTGCAAAGATGGCCCTTAGTAGAACGATGTGCTCTTCCTTTTGGATGTAGGAGATTAGGGAGACTTTCCATATTATCGATGATTATGTCTGCGGGAAGTGCCTTTGTTTGCGAATCCTATCAGATTGCATGGATCAGTTGGAGCGGCACTTAGAGGCAATGAGGAATTTACAGGAGCTAGGAGGTGTAATGGATGGCATTAGAAAGGAGAAAAACCACAGATACAGTCAGGTAGATGGGGTTACTTCCAGTAAAGGGAAGCAGGTAGTGCAGGAGTCTCCTGTGACTATCCCCATCTCAAACAGGTATGCTTTTTTGGAAAATGTAGAGGGTGATGGACTCCTAAGGGAATGTAGCATGACCAGCCAAGTTTCTGGTACCAAAACTGGCTCTAACGTAATGAGGGGTACATCAGGTTCCAAACGATCGCTTGTGATAGGGGACTGTCTCATCAGAAAGAGAGACAGGCGTTTCTGCAGCCGACAGCGAGAAATCAGAATGTTGTGTTGCCTCACTGGTGCCAGGATTAAGGATATCTCTGAGACAGTGCAGACTATTCTCAAAGGGGAGAAGGACTGGCAGGAGGTCATTGTATACATTGGAACCAACGACATAGGAAGGGCAAAGGATGAGATTCTGAAGTGGGATTATAGAAGGTTAGGCAGGAATTTTAAAAGGAGGTCTTCAAGGGTAGTAATATCTGGATTACGGCCGGTACTATGAGCCAGTGAGGGTAGGAATAGGAGGATAGAGCAGATGAATACGTGGCTGAGGAGCTAGTGCAGAGGAGAAAGGTTCACATTTTTGGATCGATAGACTCTCTTCTGGGCTAGAAGTGACCTGTACAAGAAGGACAGATTGCACCTGTATTGGAAGGGGACTAATGTACTGATGGGGAGATTTGCTTGAGCTGCTTGGCAGGATTTAAACTGGTAAGGTGGGACTCGGGGAGACAGTGAGCAAAAGAGATCAATCTGAGAATGGTCATTTGGAAAAAGGAGCAAGTCAAACAGTAAGGACAGGCAAGAACAAAGCAGAGAACTAGGTAGGGCTGATAAGTTAACAGCATTTATTTCAATGCAAGAGGACTAACAGGGAAGACAGATGAACTAAGGGCATGGTTAGGAAGATGGGACTGGGATATCATAACAATTACAGAGATGTGGCTCTGAGATGGACAGGACTGGCAGCCTAATGTTCCAGGATACAAATGCTCCAGGAAGGATAGAAAGGAGAGAAAGAGAGGAGTGGGAGTGGTGTTTTTGATGAGGGATAACATTATGGCTGTACTTATTCCTGAGAATACATCTAGGGAAGTTATTTGTGTGGAACTGAGAAATAAGAAAGGGATGATCACCTTACTGGGATTGTACTATTGACCCCCCCCCCCCTCCCCAATTGTCAGTGGGAAATTGAGAAACAAATTTGTAAGAAGATCTCAGTTATCTGTAAGAATAGTAGGGTGGTTATGGTAGAGGATTTTAACTTTCCAAACATAGACTGGAACTGCCATAGTGTTAAGGGTTTAAATGGAGAGGAATTTATCAAGTGTGCACAGGAAAATTTCCTGATTCAGTATGTGGATGTACCTTGGAGAGAAGGTGCAAAGGTTGGCCTCTTAGGAAATAAGGCAGGGCTAGTTACTGAGGTGTCGGTGTGGGAGCACTTTGGGGCCAGCGACCATAATTATATTCGTTTTAAAGTAGTGATGGAAAAGGATAGACCGAATCTAAAAGTTGCAGTTTTGAGTTGGAGGAAGGTCAATTTTGATGGTGGTATAACATTTTGCAGATGTCCGCAGGTAAAGAGACGACTGGAAAATGGGAAGCCTTCAAGAATGAGTTCACAAAGGCCCAGAGGGAGTATGTTCCTGCTAGGGTGAAAGGCAAGGCTGGTAGGTGTAGGGAATGCTGGATGACTAAAGTAATTGAGTTTTTGGTCAAGAAAAAGAAGGAAGTATATGTCAGGTACAGACAGCAGAGATCAGCAGTGAATCTGCAGAAGAGTATAGAGGTAGTAGGAGTGTATTTAAGAGGGAAATCAGGAGGGCAGAAAGAGGTCATGAGATAGCTTTGGCAAATAGAGTTAAGGAGAATCCAAAGGGATTCTACAAATACATTAAGGACAAAAGGGTAACTAGGGAGCGAATAGGGCCCCTTAAAGATCAGCAAGGCAGCCTATGTGCGGAACCGCAGGAGATGGGGTTATTGTTGTGGTTCTGTTCGCCGAGCTAGGAATTTGTATTGCAGACGTTTCGTCCCCTGTCTAGGTGACATCCTCAGTGCTTGGGAGCCACCTGTGAAGCGCTTCTGTGATGTTTCCTCCGGCATTTATAGTGATTTGTATCTGCCGCTTCCGGTTGTCAGTTCCAGCTGTCTGCTGCAGTGGCCGTATATTGGGTCCAGGTCGATGTGCCTATTGATTGAATCTGTGGATGAGTGCCTTGCCTCTAGGAATTCCCTGGCTGTTCTCTGTTTGGCTTGTCCTATAATAGTAGCGTTGTCCAAGTTGAACTCATGTTGCTTGTCATCTGAGTGTGTGGCTACTAAGGATAGCTGGTCATGTCGTTTCGTGGCGAGTTGGTGTTCATGGATGCGGATCGTTAGCTGTCTTCCTGTTTGTCCTATGTAGTGTTTTGTGCAGTCAACGAGATTGTGCTGTCAATGGGGTTATTGTCATTTATATAAATGATTTGGATGTGAATATAGGAGGTATAGTCAATAGGTTTGCAGATGACACCAAAATTGAAGGTGTAGTGGACAGCAAAGAAAATTACCTCAGAGTACAACAGGATCTTGATCAGATGGGCCAATGGGCTGAGGAGTGGCAGATCAAGTTTAATTTAGATAAATGTGAGGTGCTGTGTTTTAGGAAAACAAATCTTAGCAGGACATAAACACTTAATGGTAAAGTCCTGGGGAGTGTTGCTGAACAAAGAGATCTTGGAGTGCAGATTCATTGCTCCTCGAAAGTGGAGTCTCAGGTAGATAGGATAGTGAAGAAGGCGTTTGGTATGCTTTCCTTTACTGGTCAGAGTATTGAGTACAGGAGTTGGGAGGTCATGTTGCGACTGTACAGGACATTGGTTAGGCCACATTGGAGAGGCTGAATAGGCTGGGCCTGTTTTCCCTGGAGTCTTGGAGGCTGAGGGTTGACCTTAAAAGCGGTTTATAAAATCATGAATAGGGTAAACAGTCAAGGTCTTTCCCTGGGATGGGGGAGTCCAGAACTAGAGAGCATAGGTGTGGGATGAAAGGAGAAAAAATTTAAAGGGGCATCAGGGGCTATTTTTTCATGTAGAGGGTGATGCATGTATGGAATGAGCTGCCAAAGAAGTGGAGAAGGCTGGTGCAATTACACCATTTAAAAGGCATATGAGTAGGAAGGGTTTAGAGGGACATGGGCCAAGTGCTGATAAACGGGACTAGATTAGTTTCAGATATCTGTTCGTCATGAACAAGTTGGACCAAACAGTCTGTTTCCATGCTGTACATCTCTATGACTGAATATATTTTGTGGAGCTCGAATAGGCAGAAACAGGTAATTCTGCAGAAGCGTTGCTGGATTCAAAATGTTAACTCTGCTTTCTCTCCATGAATAATTGCAGAGTTTCTCTAACAATTTGTTTTTATTTCAGATCTCCTGCCATTCTTTGTTTTAGTTTTTCTTGTACTTAATCCAGTCTCCTTTCCTAGTCCCTCCAGGACATGGAAACTGCTCAGCTTCCTGAAGTTACCTTTCTCCCTGTACGTTTCCAGTTGTCCTGTCACAGATTGTAGACACCAGCTGGTAGCAATGTTTCTGTAGACTAAGAATGTTCTAGTTCAGTAGATCATCGACTCGATGATGCACTTGCTAGTTAGACCCATTTTACCCTTTTATTGGTAAAACACATACTTCCTCTGAACAAATGGTGGGAGTATTGATTCATTGAGTTACAGTTAACAACATAATACACGACGAATTTGTGATTTGCATAAGATTAATTCTTCCTGAACAGACTGATCCTTGCAAAGAAATCACCATAGTGTCTTTGCTCATAGATGAGATTAAACAGTGAGATTCTAATTGGAGGTTGTCAAATCTACAGCCTAAAGCAACAATCCAGTTCAAGAGAAGTTTACACTAGTCCTGCATCCAGACTTAATCCAAGTAATCAATTTAAAGTGGCATAACCACCAGAAATTCAGAGGACTATCAATCTGCACAAGATATCCCAACATCCACACTGTTAAATGCCCAGGAAACATGGAAACATTGTGATTTTGCTGTTTGACATGTCACCTTAGTGGGGATGTGTATGCTGTTCATTGTTCTTCACTGCTCCCTCACTTCATCAGTATGTATTCTTGAAAATTCCTCTCCCCTTCCCTATAATGACAGCTTCTCTATCCCCTGTCAGGTTGGCCCTTTAACTGTTTCTGGAGTGCTGTTCTCTCACCAGCCTGAACAGCTGCTGCTTCTGAGTTGGCTTTAATGATTACGATGATCAAACCATATATTAAACCCATTGCATTCCTAAAGATCATTAACCAGCACATCTAAACTCCTCCCCCCAGCTCCTTGTTCACCAATAGCACACCAACCCCTTCCCTCCAACTGTTCATCAGTAAGCCCTCATGTGCTCTTCAGTCCATACTTTGTCACTCAACTTCAGGTACTATGTCAGTTCATTCAACACAGACTTGTAACAGGGCCTTTTGTTCACAGACATTTCCCAGCAATGGCCTTTCATTGTGAGAATTTGCCAGTCAAACAATCAGTCCAATTTAAATATCAACAGGTTAATTAATGCAAAAGAAAATGTAAGAACTTGGATCATTCTTTGGGGTGTTCATTGTGACTTGTTGATTTGATTTGACTCTGTCCATTGTTGTATTTTTGTAAATGCAAACATCACCTTCAACAAAATAAATACCTTAAATTCCCCTCCAGTCTTTCCAGAATTCCTTGTGTAAGATCATTCCCTTAGATATTGTTGTTAACCCAAACAATCCAAAGTCTTGTCTGGGATTTTCAGCATTTGGTTTTGGCAATTTACTGAAATCAACGCACTTGATTTCCTTTGATTAAAAATTTTAATCAGATCACCTCAGAGATTGCTTATTTTTCGGACTCCGTTTCCTTAGATTGTCCCTCATCTACATTCCCTGCTCCCAAAATCCTTTGCCCCCTCTCAAATACAACAGTGAAATAATACTCCCTTTGTCTTATTCTGCAGCAAAGGCGTCAAGTTCTTTTGATTTTACTGAAAATGGTGGCCTCACAACACATGGCTAGCTCTCCTGTCAGACTCAACTCCCCTTACTCTTGGGCAATTGGATGAAATAGATGGACAAGATAAGCAATGGCAAAACTCGGCTAGAGGATTGAGCTTGAAGAGCATAGGATTATTAATAAATGCCCAACTAAACAGTTGAGCTGAGTGCATTCTGACTTGCCAATCTGATGGTTGTGTGTGAGAGGCCTGAGTCCAAAATCTGCCAATATGGAAAGTGAGAGTATGTTTTCCCAGAGCTGGACAAATTCTGTGTATTCTTCTCCCAGTGCTTGTCCTGCCAGTGACTAGAATAAAGAGCAGCTTCTGACAAGCTCCTGCAGTGCAATTCCCCTGATCCTGTCCTCTGCCAGGCCTAGCCAAACTCTGGGTCCAAACCAGGCCCACCAGCCACACAGATAATAAATGACTATAGTCGTTTACACAGCTGCAACCGGTCTCCAGTATTATCTACAACTTCTAAGTACTCAGTTACATTCACCTGATGTGACAGCACTTCTTGTGCAATACAACACATGCTTTGCACATACAATGAATGCAATGCCGATTTTCATGTTGTCATCAAATATCAATTTGAGAAAACAGGGACAGTGGAGAGATGTTACACATGGTTCTCTGTCCTCATCCTCTCACTGGTCTGTGCTCAGTCTATTTTGCTCTGGTGGATGTCTGATTCCATTGCATGGAAAACCAAAAATGTTTTTACTTCAATAACCAGATCATGGCATTGAAGTGTAGGTTCTAATGCTTTCACCTGATTTATTTTCCCTTTGCATGCAGGTCTGAAAGCAGATAGTGTAAATCCAAGTATTGCTTAGGTTGCCAAAAAAATAAGTGTGATCCGGATCATACTCAGGTAGACATGACATATGGACAGCACCTGATTCTATGTACTTATCCTAAACAGTTACAGTGTGCATCTTTAACTGCTGCATTCTCATCATTCCTAATACTGCTTATTAGACACTGCACCAAAGCAAAACATATTGTAAGCATTACACTGCACATGTAGTTGGAAGTGAAACTGTTGTAACTAAAGCCATTCACTTTGAGAAAACAGACAAGAATAGTGGATGAACTGATCATTAAATGCAGCATGTTGATTTCAACATAAGTGAAAAATTGTAGGGGATTGTGAAGCTGTGCACCGCCTCTAATGTCACATTGTTATTGCTAATAGATGGCAGTTTGCCGTCATGTACATCATGCTAACTCTGTGATCTTTCCAAAGCTGTTCCTAGATGCTAATGTCGATGAACTAGACTGACATATGAAGTGTGTGAAATAAGAGGTGGGTGGTGATGAGAGCGTGATAGATGGTGGGTGGTCTGGTGTGGGTGTGAGAAAAGGATTTACAAATATCTATGGAAAAAGTATTGTGTTTTTGATCATTCCTGTGTGCCCAAAGTGCTGGCAGGGGTTTATCATATTGGATTACTTTTAATAGTTATACAGGGATTATCTTCTATATCTGTTGATATTTCAATGTTTGCAAAAGATGTCCTTCTTCCAACAAAGACGTGCAGACCATTTAACACAGACACAGTGCTTAGATTATGACTCGGGAAGATTTTCATGCATTCTTGTCTTGGGGACAGTCAGTAGCAACTTACAATTTATTGCATTATTCACTCAGCATTTCACCCTTTCTCCCATGAATTCGCAACACGAATGCCAGTCAATGACTGACACCAATAAGAGATCATGTATCCACTGACCCTTGACATTGGATGGCACTACTATCACTAAATTCCCAATGAACAACATGTTTGGGGTTGCCTTAGACTAAAACTGGACTCACAACATAAATACTGTGGCTACAGTAGCAGCCCAGAGATTTGGAATACTGCAGTGAGTAACTCACCTCCTGACTTCGAAAAGCCTGTCAATAGACAATAGGTGCAGGTGTAGGCCATTCGGCCCTTCGAGCCAGCACCACCATTCATTATGATCATGGCTGATCACCCACAATTAGTATCCTGTTCCTGCCTTATCCCCATAACCCTTGATTCCACTATCTTTAAGAGCTCTATCCATTTATTTTTTGAAAGTATCCAGAAACTTGGCCTGTACTGCCTTCTGGGACAGAGCATTCCATATATCCACCACTCTCTGAGTGAAGACGTTTCTCCTCAACTCTGTTCTAAGTGGCCTACCCCTTATTTTTAAACTGTGTCCTCTGATTCTGGACTCACCCATCAGTGGAAACATGCTTCCTGCCTCCAGAGTGTTCAGTCCTTTAATAATCTTATACGTCTCAATCAGATCCCCTCTCATCCTTCTAAACTCAAGAGTATACAAGCCCAGTCGCTCCAATCTTTCAACATATGATAGTCCTGTCATTCCAGGAATTGACCTCGTGAACCTACACTGCACTCCCTCAATAGCCAGAATGTCCTTCCTCAAATTTGGAGACTAAAACTGCACACAACACCCCAGGTCTGGTCTCACCAGGACCCTGTACAGCTGCAGAAGGACCTCTTTGCTCCTATGCTCAATTCCTCTTGTTATGAAGGCCAGCATGCCATTAATTTTCTTCACTGCCTGCTGTACCTGCATGCTTACTTTCATGGACTGATATACAAGAACACCTAGATCTCGTTGTACTTCCCCTTTACCTAACTTGAATCCATTTAGATAGTAATCTGCCTTCCTGTTCTTGTCACCAAAGTAGATAACCGCACATTTATCCACATTAAACTGCATCTGTCATGCATCCGTCCACTCAACTAACCTGTCCAAATCACCCTGTATTCTCATAACATCTTCCTCCACCCTGTCACCCAGCTTTGTGTCATCAGCAAATTTGCTAGTATTACTTTTAATACTTTCATCTAAATCATTAATGTATATTGTAAACAGTTGCGGCCCCAGCACCGAACCTTGTGGATTCCCACTGGTCACTGCCTATCATTCTGAAAGAGACTCGTTTATCACTACTCTTTGCTTCCTGTCAGCCAGCCAATTTTCAGTCCAAGTCAGTATTTTCTCCCCAATACCATAGAACATAGAAAAGTACAGCACAGAACAGGCCCTTTGGCCCACAATGTTGTGCCAAGATTTAATCCTAATGTAAAATATAGTAACTTAACCTACGCACCCCTCAACCCATTGCTATACATGTGCATGTCCAGCAGTTGCTTAAGTGTCCCCAATGACTCTGCTTGCACCACCACCGCTGGCAATGCATTCCATTTATTCACAACTCTCTGTGTAAAGAACCTTCCTCTGACGTCTCCTTTATACCTTCCTCCTAATATCTTCGAACTATGACTTCTCGTACCAGTCAATCCTGCCCTGGGGAAAAGTCTCTGGCTATTGACTCTATCTATTCCTCTCATTATTTTGTACACCTCAATCAGGTCTCCTCTCTTCCTCCTTCTCTCCAGTGAGAAAGGTCCGAGCTTATTAAAGCTTTCTTCATATGGCAAGGCCTCCAGTCCAGGCAGCATCCTGGTAAACCTTCTTTGCACCCTCTCCAAAGCCTCTATATCTTTCTTGTAGTAGGGCGACCAGAACTGGACACAATATTCCAAGTGTGGCCTCACCAGGGACTTGTAGAGCTGCAGCAAAACCTCGCGGCTCTTAAACTTGATCCCCCTGTTAATGAAAGCCAAAACACCATATGCTTTCTGAACACTCTATCCACTTGGGTGTCAACTTTGAGGGATCTATGTACTTGCACACCCAGATCCTTCTGTTCCTCCACACTGCCAAGAATCCTATATTCAGCATTCGAGTTCAACCTTCCAAAATGCATCACTTCGCATTTATACAGGTTGAATTCCATTTGCCATTTCTCAGCCCAGCTCTGCATCCTGTCTCTGTCGTGCTACTATCGACAACACCTCCAACCTTTGTGTCATCTGCAAATTTACTAACCCACCCCTCAACCTCCTCATCCAAGTCATTTATAAAAATTACAAAGAGCAGAGGCCCAAGAACAGAGCCCTGCGGGACCCCACTTTCAGGCAGAATACTTCCCATCTACAACCACTCTCTGCTTACTGGCCACTAGCCAATTCTGAATCCAGATAGCCAAATCTCCCTGTATCCCATACTTCCTGACTTTATGAATGAGCCTACCATGGTGAACCTTATCAAATGCCTTGCTGAAGTCCATATACACCACATCCACAGCTCGACCTTCGTCGACCTGTCTTGTCACCTCCTCGAAGAACTCAATAAGATTTGTGAGGCATGACCTGCCTCTCTCAATGCCATGCTGACTGCCTTTAATCACACTATGCTTTGCCAAATAGTCATAAAACCATGTGCCCTAATTTTGCTCACTAATCTCCTAAGGCTTTCTGAAAGTCCAGGTCCACTTGGGCGGCACGGTGGCACAGTGGTTAGCACTGCTGCCTCACAGCACCAGAGATCCAGGTTCAATTCCCGCCTCAGGCGACTGACTGTGTGGAGTTTGCACGTTCTCCCCGTGTCTGCGTGGGTTTCCTCCGGGTGCTCCGGTTTCCTCCCACAGTCCAAAGATGTGCAGGGTCAGGTGAATTGGCCATAATAAATTGCCCGTAGTGTTAGGTTAGGGGTATGGGTGGGTTGCACTTCGGCGGGTTGGTGTGGACTTGTTGGGCCGAAGGGCCTGTTTCCACACTGTAATGTAATCTAATCTATGTCCACTGGCTCTCCCTTGTCCATCTTCATGGTTACATCTTCAAAACATTCGAGAAGATTAGTCAAGCATGATTTCCCCTTCATAAATCCATGCTGACTCTGACCTATCCTGTTACTGCTATCCAAATGAGTCGTAATTTCATCTTTTATAATTGACTCTAGCATCTTTCCCACCACTGATGACAGGCTAACCAGTCCATAATTCTCTATTTTCTCTCTCCCTCCTTTCTTGAAAAGTGGGGAAACATTAGCCACCCTCCAATCCGCAGGAACTGATCCTTAATCTATAGAACATTAGAAAATGATTACCAATGCGTCCATGATTTCTAGAGTCACCTCCTTAAGTACCCTGGGAGGCAGACCATCAGGTCCTGGGGACTTAGCAGCCTTCAGACCTAACAGTCTATCCAACACCATTTCCTGCCTAATATGAATTCCCTTCAGTTCATCCATTACCCTAGGTCCTTCAGCCACTCTTACATCTGGGAGATTGCTTGTGTCTTCCCCAGTGAAGACAGATCCAAAGTACCTATTCAACACTTCTGCCATTTCCTTGATCCCCAGAATAAATTCACCCGTTTCTGTCTTTGAGGGCCCAATTTTAGTCTTAACCATTTTTTTTTCTTTTCACATACCTAAAAAAGCTTTTACTATCCTCCTTTATATTTTTGGCCAGTTTGCCTTTGTACCTCATTTTTTTCTTCGCGTATTGCCTTTTTAGTTATCCTCTGTTGCTTTTTAAATGCTTTCCAGTCCTCTGGCTTCCCTCTCATCTTTGCTATGTTATACGTCTTCTCTTTTATTCAAAGTTTGTGAGAAGATTTGTAGCTCGGGTGCTCGTTGTTGTGGTTCTGTTCGCCGAGCTGGGAATTTGTGTTGCAGACGTTTCGTCCCCTGTCTAGGTGACATTCTCGGTGCTTGTGAGCCTCCTGTGAAGCGCTTCTGTGATCTTTCCTCCGGCATTTGTAGTGGTTTGAATCTGCCGCTTCCGGTTGTCAGGTCCAGCTGTCCGCTGCAGTGGCCAGTATATTGGGTCCAGGTCGATGTGCTTATTGATTGAATCTGTGGACGAGTGCCATGCCTCTAGGAATTCCCAGGCTGTTCTCTGTTTGGCTTGTCCTATAATGGTAGTGTTGTCCCAGTCGAACTCAAGTTGCTCGTCATCTGAGTGCGTGGCTACTAAGGATAGCTGGTCGTGTCGTTT